>NW_011904893.1:0-2023 GCF_000151845.1 Pteropus vampyrus
AGGAGGCTTCTGTTAGGTGCCTTTCAAAGTGTGGCCGTTAATTAGGTGTCTTGCAGGCAGCGGGCTTTTCGGAGAAGAAGCAACATTTACACACTGAAATTAGACTCGAGGGAAGAGCTAAGCGGCACCGATGAAGGGGCTCTGAAATGAAAACCCAGCCGTCGGTGGCGTTTGGCTTTCCTTCGGTTAGAAGGGCGCGCTACGCCCTTAGCCACGCAGGAAGTGGCTAAGCCGAAGTTCGCACCCCGCGCCTTCCGAATTCACTGCTCCTGCTGTCACCAAACACGACGGGATTTCACGCCAACGGGCACTCAACACACACTGGCCGTCTGCTCACAGCCGTGCCCACAGCACTTGGCCGGGGGACTTCGGGCCTAGTGTCGAAGGCGGAACGCTCTCTAGATGGCCTCTGTCTTCTGAACCACTGACGTAAGCGGTCCCCTTGATGGAATGCCACTGGAACGGGCAGTCATCATTCCTCTCTGCTTTTACCGAGGTTCTGGTTTCCCTGTACTTTATCACCGATATTGTCAGTAAATCGATGTCACCGATAAGAGCGGATCTCTTTTTAAAACACCCCAATATCTACCCTCCCTCTCTTCCTTTAGTAAAAGAAACCTACGTACCAACTTGCAGTGACGCCGTTTCCAGCTTCCCTTGCAGCTAGGCGTAGTCATGTGACTGAATTCTGACCAATGGTGAGGAAACAGAAATAATATATGCTAATTGTAAGCTGTGCCCTAAAAAGGCCCCACCTCCCCACCTCTTGCCTTTTCTCTAATCTTTCCAGTTGGGATGTGGATGTGTGATGGGCGGAGATCCAAATTAAGCAAAAGTTCTCTATTCTAAGTTCATGAACACATTATGGCATTATTTTCTAAAGATTTATTATATTATTTTTTACATTTAGATCTATGATCCTTCTGAAATTGATTGTTCATATGGCACGACATAGGGATTACATCTTATTTAATTTTTTCTGTAGAGAAGTCCGATTGGCCAACATCATTGACTGAAAAAAAAAATCTCCCCTCATTGTACTGCAGAGCTGCCTTTTTCTATAAACCATGTGTCCAGACATGCATAATCTGCTTCTGGGCTCCACACCGTTTCATTAGACAATCTTTTTCCTCACTGTCTTCATCACTATAACTTTGTAAGTCTTGGTACATAGTAAAGCAATTTCTCCATCTTGTTTTCTTTGAGACTATCTTGGCTCTTTCTATTTTTTAATTCTTGGGCTTTAAATTACTATGAAGATAGTTTTCAAATCTCTCAAGGTGAGTATAAACTCTTAAATTTCTCACGGTAATTCTATTTCTTTTGCTTTACAACCTCGAATATATAGTAGTGAGTGACAGCATCTTATAAGCTTATACTTTGACTGTGAATCGATGTTTTCCTCATGACGGAATTTGTCTCTGTCTCCTGTTTTGCCTTAAAGTTTACTTTGATACTAATGTGCTTACACGGCTTTTCTTCTGTCCATGTTGTATTGTATTTCTTCTTTCACACTTTTATTTTCAAACTTTCCATATCCTTACTTTTTATGTATATGATTTTGTGAGCAGCGTCTTGCTACATTTTATGGGAGTGCGTAGTTTATTTACATGTAATATAATTCAGACATGTTAGATTTTAAATTAACCGTATTAATACTATTTTCTATTTGTCCCAAGGTTTGTCTCTGTCTCCCCTTTCTTGCCTGCCTTTGAACTTATTGGATACTTTTTTATAATTCTCTTCCACCTCTTCCTTTGATTATTACAAACTCTTACTATTCTTTCAATGCTTACCTAAGAGGTTACATACAGTCTGCAGCCTTGATTTATCAAAATTTGATATTATTTGGTTATTTAATTCCTTCTTGAACAATGTAAGGATCTTAGACTATTTCGACTCCATTCGTCCCTCTCTTAATTTACTATTTTCTATGCATTTTAACCATATATATACCCATCCCAGAGCTTTCCTCTAACTAAAGTCTGCTAAATATGAATTACCAGATATTTTTTGTTCGAAA
>NW_011904894.1:0-2646 GCF_000151845.1 Pteropus vampyrus
GAGTCAACCTAAAGAGATGGTTCTAGATTTTCTGGAAACTGTTTTGGAAAATGAATTGCAACAAAGAAAAATGTCAACAATAGCAAAGAGCCACAGACTAGATCTAAGGAAAAATGAGTCAGCAGGAAAAGAAAATTAAAACCAGAACATTTATAGTCCAAAGGACAGCTTAACTTAAACTATTTTGTGTTTTCAACCAAATAGCAGGGTACCCATTTATTGGCTCACGACACTGAAAAAGCCAACCATAGCTCGGGTGTGGTGGATCCAGGGCTCACACAGTGTCATGAATCCTGTCTTTTAGATCTGTTTTGTCTTTCTTTGCTTAACTCTCTGGCAAGATCTGTGCATGTGGTAACCCCAGCCTCAAGTCCAGTAGACAAATGTCCCTTTCCTGGAAGTTCCTGCTGAAGTCTTGAGAGTTAAGGAACCACTCTGATTGTGTTCACTTGCCTGACTGAACTGTGGACCCAAGGGAAACACAAGTCCTGTCTCCAGGTGAAGGGGGATGGAAGCAGAGTTGGAAGACAAAAAAAGCCCACTGCTTCATTCTTCTCTCTTAGAAAAGTACAACTACTGGTTTATTCATTTACTTACCTAACTTACTGTTTAGGATTGAAGGCTCTGATTTCTTAGATAAACAGAAAGGGCAAGTCTGATTGTGTGTCTGTTTGAAAAGTAGCAACAAGTGTTTGCCAATGGCCAGTGCTTTGTTCAGTACAGATGTGGATGTGCCCCTGTTGCGCTTTTACAAAATTAATGGGTGTTTTTAAAGTCAGGACAATGGGAAAGGAGTCAGCTACAACCAAAATGTGCCTGTTTAATTTTCTCCTAAGTGATCTACACTGCATTGTAATGCCCAGTGCAAACCTTCACTTCGTTGTGGATTTTGTATTGCATTGTGTTGAAAAGTATTTTAAATTGTCTTTTTACCTTTACTTAGAGCTTGCTATAGAAGCTTGAATTCAGGACTTTGAGAAAGAAAGTCCCCCTTCAACTGGAACTATAGAGTTACTAGAGCCCTGCCATGATAGTTGACAAAGCAGACATTCAGCAAACATTGTTCTAAGGTTTGCATTATCAAATCTACCCAGCGTTTCCAATCCACAAAACCTCTATTCAAACACTTTTTTTCTTTTAACATCAAGAGATTGCTAAATTTGTCAATTGACCTACATACTGTATATTATGTTGCCTAAAATAATACCATAAACTGTGAGGGAAAAAGTGGAATTGTCAAATCACCTACAGTTTTTAATGGTTTTCTCTTTCATAGGAACATTTCAATTTCAATTGCTGTCAGTTCCTCTAGAGAAGAATCGATCTTTTTTTCTCCTTCCTATTCCTATCATACTGAGTGCTTTCCAAGGAAATAACCAAATTAAATTAATCTCTGCAGCTTTGTTTTTTAATTTATTTATTCTTTTCTAATTTGATAAATCTATTACACTAAGACATTCCTTTTGTTAACAGTTCGATTTCCTTCTACTGTTCTAGATGAGTGGTCAGTGATAAGAAAAGTAATATTCAAATTTCAGTAGGTTCTTTGTGAAGAAAAATAAAATATCCCAGAATGTTAGTTTATTTTTTTAAATGACAGTAGTGTTGCTTATACCTTTTAACTTGAATTTCCTGCAGAACTTCAAGTTTTAATAGTTTCAGAATCAGTAGAAAAGTAACCACATTCATACTTTCTCTACTTGGACGAAATGCATTCTATCTATTGAATATTGTGAGTTATTAAAATATCACCCGAAGCTCTTGATAAGAACTCTGTGAAGAATTGTTAAATGAATAAATAGTGCTTCTCTGTCCTAGCTTTTTTTTTTTTTTGGAGGGACGGGTCAGGTGGGATGGCGTGATGTTTTGGGCATTTAGTACCTAGTAGAGCTAGGCTGTAATATCTAAAATTGACCAGTAGGTGCCACTCTCCAACATATGATCCATTACTCACTGACTGGCCAAGCAAAGTGTACACTGTATGATGGGGCGGAGGGAGTTGCTTTCATTAAATGTATCGTGTGAATCCTCCTGGATTTGTCTTGCTAAACCTTTTCCCTCAAAATTCAAGGTTCTTGTATAAATGAAATTATCATCTTACTTCCTAGACAGTAATGGAATATTATGAAAGAAACCTCCATAATTATGTGTAGTTCCCTCTCTTATTTTTAAAACGGATTGTGGTACTAAATAACTCAGTGAAATATCTCTTTGTTTCTCAGAGTGTGATCTGCATCAGAATCACATGCTGTGCTTGTCAGTGAAGGTACTTGTCCATCACCGCCACTTCCAGCCCCCAAGCCTACTCAGGCAGACATTTTTTTTTAGTGGAAAGAGTGATAATTACCAAATTTCTCAGGGGATTCTTCTGTAAAGTGAAAAATGAGGACCACCGTTATAAAAGAGTACTGATAATTGTAAAGTACTGGCCCAACACACACTTAGGCCAGTACTAAAATAGGGAGGGGATATGAAAAGGAGAAAAAAATTATATGTGTGTGTGTGTCATATGCTAAAAACAGAAATCAAAGAAATGAAATATTTAAATTATGTACAAATTTAGAGCTGTTCATTGAGTTAAATTTTAATTTATTTGTACTAAACAATAACGAAAGGTATCAGAGAAAGTGTGTGTGTGTGTGAGAT
>NW_011904895.1:0-2608 GCF_000151845.1 Pteropus vampyrus
AAAAAAAAAAAAAAAAAAAAAAAAAAAGAACAAGCAATTGGACTAGGTCAGTGGTTCCCATCAGTATGGGCACCATCCATGAGCTTGTCAGAAATGCAAGTTCACGATCCACTGCATCAGAGTTTCTGGAATGGAGTCCAGAAAACCCTCCAAGATGACTCTGATGCTCCTTCAAGTTTGAGAACCACTAGATTAGATGATCATTACGATCCTTCCAGTTCTACCTTTCTGAGAATCTTATGCTTCTTCAATGCAGCATCATCAAACTCCTCACAACTCTGCCCCTCTTATTTCAATCTGGCGTGAACTTAAGTCAATGGGATCTCTCATCTGGGTTTGTCTGACACTTCCTCCTGTGATTAATACAGTTTATTCCACTACACTTCTTTTTTCCATTTACCACCTCAGCGGTATGCATTCTGTCACTATATTAAAAAATACACGTGAAAACATTAGCAAAGAAGCCATGCCATAAGCACTATGGCATCCTGGCACCATCTTTTAAAAAACGGGAAAGGGGGTTTATCCCTGAGGCAAGTCAGTAAGGAACCACCATTTAATCTGTGCCTTTCTAATCCCAGTAATCTTTTCAGTAGAAACCACCTGAAGGAATGAGAGAACATTTGTTTTATACTCCAATGACATATGTAGATGAAACAAATCATTTCATCCTTAGTCATTATATGTCAAAAAAAAAAATCCAGATAAACCTTCCAAATATGAAAATACATCCCAAAGAATACTATTTTCTATGTGCAGACTATCAACAAATAATCTCTGTGTAGCTCATTGCCGCAATCTTAAAATAGTACCTGAGAGTCTACTGTGGAATATGAATGAACGAATGAATGAATGAATGAATGAATGGGAGGGGACCTTCTCAGTGCTGGTACTGGGGCATGTAGAGATGAGGCGATTAAAATCCTGTTCTAAAAGAATTAAGTTGAGCATAGCGTGGGTGATGTCAAATCTATCCACCCATCCATGCATCCACGCAACTGTCCATCCATTCAACAAGTACTCGCTGTGTGTCTGCCATATTCCAGGCAGAAATAAATGTCTTCAAGAAGTTAAAATCCCAAAAGATGATAGGCACATAGATAACTACAATAGAAGGTAGAAAGTGCTCAGTTTCATGCAAGCACTACAGATAACAGGCAATGGGAGGAGAGTATAGAGGAAGTAATTATTTCCTGCTTAGGGACACTGTGTGAAAATCAAGGTCTGCTTCCTGGAGGAGGTGCTGGACCTTGAAGATCAATTCAGAATCAAACAGGTGATGATGGCAGAGAACAGCAGTCCAATCCGAGGATATGATGTGACAAAGGCAAGAATGAGAGAAAACAATGGAAATAAGGTTCCAAAAATCCATTGGTCCCATTCAAAAAGACCACGAATGTCAGGGGGAAAAAGGATATACATGGAACAATAAATAGATCAGTGGTTGCCAGGGTAGAGGAGGAAGAGATAAATAGGTAGATGACAGAGGACTTTTAGAACAGTGGAAATACTCTGTATGATACAGTGATGGATACATGTCATATATTCGTCCAAATCCGTAGACTATACAACACAAAAAGTGATAATGATGTGTCAATCCATGTAGATTTATTAATGGTGACAAATGTACCACTCTGGTAGGGTATGTTGACAATGGAGGAAGTTATGCATTTGCAGGGGCAGGAGCGATATGAGAAATCTCTGTACCTTCCTCTCAATTTTGCTGTGAATCTAAAACTGCTCTTAAAAAATAAAGTCTAACCCTAATGCTAACCCTAACTCTAAAAATGAAGATTATATAGAAGGTTTACTTCTCCAAGGTTCTGCCACTGCCTTCGCTGCCCTCAGCTTCTCCCTCCCCACTGGAGACGGTTGCCTCCTTCTTTCCTGGCACAGACCACGCTGTGCACCTGCTCGCCTCATCTGGCTTCCCTGTTCCCGTGCCTTCTCGACTGCCTCATCCACGGCTCCCTCGCAGTATCAGTGCCTGACGCAGGCTTAACTGTACTTACTATGCCATGTCTTTACACTACTGTTTTCTGTAATTTATAAAACACATACTGCCCACGACTTTGTATTTTTAATTCTTGTAAGAAGTTTTGAGATCCAATTTGTGTGAAAGTCAGACTGCAACATAATGTAGTATTGTATGATAAAAGCTTCCAAGAATAAAAACAGACAGTATATCCTGCTTAACAGATGAGGAAAACTGAGGTGTATAGCAGAAGAGCCTGAATCCAAACTCAGCTCTTTCAGAGTCCCTGGCTGTCGCTTACACATCCATTCAACAACAGGGACAGAATCAGGGCACTTCCACAATTCTTTTTTGACCTGCTCTGGGCTTCCAGCTTCGCCCTACATTGTCACTCCCCATTTCAGGGTCCCAGTCTCCTCCCTGGAAAGCAAGGAGGCTGGATTGTGGTGATTGATTTTTAAGCCCTGCTTTGTCAGAGCCCTTTCCGAAAAAAAAGAAAAAGCAGAGGAGAGCTAGAAGGTGGGTCCCTTTGTGTCCCACTTCATCCACAGCCACTTCGGTTTATTCATTCGACATTACAGATCATAACAGGCTTCACTATAAATAATCCTTCCCCAGCTATTAAAAAAAAAA
>NW_011904896.1:0-2217 GCF_000151845.1 Pteropus vampyrus
CACAGTCTCGTGTGACTCAGTGGCATCGCTTTTCGAGAAGCATTTTTGGTGCCCCTTGCGTCCAAAATGTGGCCTCGCCCAGGACGAAACATTGGAGACTTAATCCGTCTTATTATTATTTTTTTAATGTGTTAGATCTTTTCTTTGCCTTTTATTTAAGGCCAAATAAACAAAGTAGGATGAACAGGTCTGTCTTACAGCATTCCAGGAGCCGTGACACCTGGGTACACCTGTGTGAGTCATGCCCCTGTGGGACACGGGACATTTCCATTCCAAGTTCATATGTGTCCTTCCTGTTAATCTTTTGCCCCAGAGAAAACCACGGTCGAGGTTCCTCCCTTAGCACAAACTGGTTTGTGAGGTCTAGAACTTCACACGCAAACAGCGCGAGCTCGTTTGCGTCCGGCCTGTCACTCAACACACTGCCCTGAAGACGCACGTGGTTCTTCCGTCAGGAATCTGTTCTCCGTAGCCGAGTCGTGTCCCGTCGTGTGAAGGCGTCACAGTTCCCCTGCCCGCTCTCTTGTGGATGGAAACGGGCTGTTTTCGGTTTTTAGCTAATAGGAATAAAGCTGTCACGACGACCCTCGCACACTGTTTTCATGCACGTTTCTCGTTTCTCTTGGTAAAAGCGTGGGAGAGGAATGGTCACAGGAAGGTGGATGCTTGACTTGGTAGGAAACTGCCAGACGTTTTCCACAGTGGTCATGCCTTGTCCACTCCCACGACGACGCAGGACAGCCGGGATGGCTCTGCGGCCCCAGCGACATTTGGTGCTGCGATCTTTCATTTTAGCCATTCTCCCGGGACACAGGAGTGTCTCACTACGGATTAATGCGCACATTACTGATGAAGAGTAACACTGAACACTTTCATGAGATTATCAGCCACGACTGTTGCTTCCTCTGCGAAGCCTATGTTTAAATATCTTGCCCCCTTCTTAAATGGGTTGTTCGTCTTATTGAGTTATAAAGGTTCTTTTTCTGTAAGTTGTTTTCTTCTACGTTTCTTTCCATAAATTTTATAGTTTTGGCTTTTATATTCAGGTCCAAGGATCTATTTCAAGTTCACTTCTTTACATGCTGTGAGATGAGGGCTGAGGTTCGTTTGTTCCGTGTAGATATCCAGCTGTCTCGGTATCACTTGTTGGAAAGACTCCATCCCCTCACTGAATTACTGTAGCACCGTTGTTGAAAATCAACTGACCATATGAGTGTGGACCTGTTTCTGGGCTCTGTATCCCATTCCAACGACCCATTTGTCTACCTCTGTCCATACACACAGTCACAGTTACTATATATTTACGGTAAGTCCTGAAATTAAGTAGTATAATTTCTCCAACTTTATTCTTCTTTTTGAAAATTGTTTTGGATATTCCATGACATTGCTATAAAAATTTTATTATCGCCTTGTCAAATTCTACAGATAAAAGTACTGGAATTTTGATTGGGATTGTGTTGAATACACTAATCAATTAAGGGAGAAAAGATGTCTTGTGAATATTTCAATCCACACACATGGATATCTCCCCACTTAGTAACGCATCTGTGCCTTAAAGGACAGTGTTAATTCTCTTTTCTTCATACCTCTCCATTTATTTAAGTCTTCTGTATGTCTGTCATGAAGATATTTTCATTTTCAATGTAAAGTCTTCCTTCACATATTTTCTTAAATTTGTCTCTAAGTATTTCAAAATGTTGATGAAATCTATAGACCACCACCATATAATAGCAATTTCTAATTATTTGTTCCCAGTACATGGAAACTGAAATTTAAATTTCATATGACTTTCATGGCATGAAATGTTATTCGTTTGATGTTTTTCAAACATTTCAAATGTAAAAAAAATTCTTAGCTGGGTGAGCCATACAAAAGCAGGCGGGGGCATGTAACTGGTCAACACCGACTCTATGGCAATGGACAGGAAGCAGAGGCCAAGGTCATCCGTGGTTTCCAGGGCCCAACATTTGTGCCAAGGGCTTGCTGCCAGCCACAAACTGAGGAACAGCCATGAAGAAGCTGCAGGGAGACAAAGCAAGGCTTCCCTGACAGTCACTAGGACACAGTTAGACCCCTTGTTTTCTCCCTTTAAACCCTCTTTCTGCCTCTGTTCAGAGTCCTAGAGAGCCCCCCAGCTCCTAATCCAGAGGCAACGCCCAGGGGCCTAAATTACAGTTCATCTGGATGAAGCGTTTGCACCTGGTGCTGGAGTCGGGG
>NW_011904897.1:0-1832 GCF_000151845.1 Pteropus vampyrus
TCACTAAATAACATAAACCCCTTGAAACCTCACGACGACCTTATGAAATAAGTCCTATTATTATCCCCATTTTATAGATGAGAAAACTGAGGCTCAGAGAGGTTAAATATTCACTTATGAATACATAGCTATCAAGTGGCAGAGAATTCAAACACGAAGACGCTGCTTCATAGCCCCTCTAAAATGATGTTCCTTTATCCAGAATGCTCTCCAAATATCTACTATCTTAGTTTTTTTAACATCCAATCAATGCTAAGCGACCGAACATTTGGGGATCCCCCTCCTGAACAGACTTTCCGCCACATCTCTGGATGTGGCAAAAACAATGACATAGGGTCATTTGATCTCACCAGCTGCTAACTGCATGAGCATGGACTGAACACAGGGAGAGGATTTTGAATCCCACCTTTTATTTATTGTTATAGGATTTTTTTAAAAACCTCATGTCCCAGGGTTTATCTTTTTCCTTCTCTCACTCTCAACTATGATTTTGTTTATTCTTGGTTAAATCTCATTTATTTAACAGTAAACATTAGTTATCATTTCAACAAAGAAATTCTAAAACGGCATGTTACCAAGAGAGGGAGTTATGTGTCTTGATAGGACATCTCAGGGTTTCGCTCACAATTCGAGGCTTCCTTTTTAAAAAAAAGGCCCACTACATTTCACTCCCTGGTATGACTGGACACTGCCCTGGGAAAGAACTGCATTAACACTGGCAGAAAGACGGCCCTTGGCATCCGACAGACATGCCTCCTCAGCAAAAGATACGTCCGCGCCTTTCTCCCCGACACACCCTAAAGTTCATGTATTTCAATCTCCAGCCTTGACCTACCAAATCTTTAATTAATTGTAAGCATTCCAAAGAGAAACGTGATTGTCCACAATCTAAAAACAATGACTAAAACGTACACATGTTTACGTGCCAAAATTTGACCTTCTCGCCACTGGACTTAAGAAAACTATAATGAAGATTTTTTTTTTTTTAAAGTTTGGATTTCTCTAAGCTTTCTAAAGACAGGAGCCACACCCATGTCTTGTGCATCCTGCACGTACAGGACTTGACGCTTTGGCCGGCGCTCAAAAAATAAGGACTCGATTATCTGATTATTTAAATAATTTAACAAATAAATATGTACTTAATTCGAACCAGTATATTCTCAAAAGCCTGAAGAAAAACAAATTTTTGTTTTCATGATGGTTGAATACTTCCACTCTCTTCCTGCTCACGTGTCTGTTAACCAGGAATGTTAAATATTTTATGAGTAAATCAATGATAGTGCCAAGGGTTTCACAGTAGATTATTTCCTAGTCCTCACAGAATCCCTATCAGGTCAGTACTTTTATTATTCCAATTTAAATGAGGGAAACTGAGGCCCCAGAAGGTCAAGTAACATAGTCAAGGTCATAAACCAAATAAGAGGCAACCCTGGGATTTAATTTCTGAATGTTTCGATTCCTGGACATTTGTTTCTAACCCAAAGCTTCGCCGCTTGTTCTAATCTACACAGTTCTGGTATGAATGAGAACCCGTATTTTCTTCATAATGAAATTTCATGTTTTATACTCTGACATGAAGACATGTACTATCACCTATTAAAAATAATACACTAGAGACCCTATGCAAAGCCCTTTTGACAATGACGTTGTAGGGCATCACTCCAGAAGCACGGGTCTCACTGGCGACAGTTTCGTGGCGGTGAGCCCCATCCCTCCTGTTACATCACACCATCTGGGTGTGAGAGGTCCTGGGATGCAGGATAATGTGACGAAGCAGCAACCCATCTTGAGAAAAGCTCACCATAAACTCAGGCACAAATTTTCTGTTCCAA
>NW_011904898.1:0-2395 GCF_000151845.1 Pteropus vampyrus
AATTAGCTTTTTGACAGTCACATTATTTTTTTTTTCCTTTGGACTCATTATGAGATCTAATATAGTGCCCATTAGATTTTATCTAATTCAATTTGACTAGCTGTTCTAGCCTGTTGAGATTTTTTTTTGATCCTTATTTGCTCGCCCTCTTAGTTTCATGTTATCTTCAAATTTGATAAACATGCCTTTTATCATTATTCTCTTGATTGAGACAAATGTGGAATGGCACAGATGAAGTCAGAGCCCTGAAACACTCTCTTGGCATTCTCCCTGTAGGTTGATACCAAACGTCTTTAATCAGCGTTTATCCATTTAATATTTGCTTAATTGTTTTAGCCTCAAGTCTTTATCTCTGCATTTATTATATTTCCCTGAGTCACTGATTTTGCAATCCTATCAAATAAGAAAGTGAAGTCTGTTTTGATTTGTGTTTAGAGAAATCAAGCAGCCTACATAGATTACTGATTTCCCTTCTATAGGATCTAAGGTTAGAATCTTGCCCAGACTCAACCTCATCAGCCTAAGTGTCTTAGAATTTACCTTACTTGTCTTCTGGAACAATGGTATTCCAATTGGTATTCCACTCTGTAGATACCAATAACCATTTGGTGTACCAATTTAAGTCTATAGGCTCATGATAACAAACTTTCCTTTGTACAGCTTCCTTTAATAAATGCTAATGGAGCTATATTGCTGTAATTTAGGTAGGTGAATATGTTATAGGAAAGTTATTAGTCATTAATAAGAATTGGTGCTCTATGGCCTAAATCAGTGGTGTAGTAAAAGATTATCACACCTAGGAATGATAAAATTTTATTATTAAATGTTTGTCTTATATATTTGTTACCAATTAATTTTTTTTTCAAAATGAACTGCCACCATCCATCTACATTTTGTCTTAATAAATGAAAGACAGAAGAATTTGTCTCAGAAAAAAATTCTTATTCATCTCTTTCTCCTTCATATTAGTAATCATGGAGTAGATTTTTCTGAGATATTTATGCGAATTTTATTTTATAGTCTTGAAACCCTTTTAAACTTTCTGTACATTTAACGAACACCCAAACCCCTTGCACCCTCACACCATAAAAAAAAAAAAAGTAAAAAAAAAAACTTGAGCAAAAGATGAAAATAAATTGTGACTGTTAAATCTTGTTCTTAAGTTCTTCCAAGATCTGGGTACAACTTTCTCAAAAAGATGAATTTCACAGTACTGCAACCAAATAAAACATGTACTCTATACAAAGTTTGGTGAGAAATTTCTGTTCAAAAACTGAGAGAGCCTTTTGCTTACTACTGTCATCATGAAATAGAGAGGGCCTTGCTTGTTTAACTCACCTCAAACAAGGTCTCGGAGTTACTGTGATTGAATGTCATCTCCACCAGTAATTTCTGCACCCACTAGAAAGGAAAATCAAAACCCCTCTTCACGGTGAAACACTTGTTTGGTTGTGGGCAAAGCCCTTTATGCCTGTATTCTCTAAGCAGTGGAGTGACCACATTCACTTGAACATATGAAAAAAGAATGAACTGTAAGCAGAGAATCTTGTTTGTCAATATCAGAATATTAAGATTATTTTAAAATCCAATTTAAGGTTGCATATATTTTTCAAAGAATGTCTCATCTATTTGGCGTCCTTAAAGGTATGCATCATTATTTTAAAAAATGAAATACAAAACCATGTCTAGTCTAGTCTGATTTCGACAAGCACCTAATATGCTACAAGTGGTTCTATTTTCTAAAGTATAAACTATCTTTGAGGATAAATAAGACCATGAACAAATAGAAACCAAGGCAATTATCCAGCTAATTCAAATGTGGTATTACTTTAATCTTACTGCTCTGGCAATGTTATTAATGGCTGGAAATCATAGAGTAATAATTTAAATGATAACTCCAGTTGTCAAATTTGATTTTAATGACCACTTTTTACTGGAAATGTGAAAAATTATTCAGAATATCTTTATGGTGTTTTTATTTTGAAGAGTCATGCACATCCTAATTTTATTGCTTATGGATCCACCCTGAGTGGTTACTGAGTTTTGTTTCATTTTATTTAAATTTTTCTTCTTTTCTTTTTTTTGGGGAGGAGCATTACTTTTCAACAAGGAATTCTGATGATAAGAAATAGTGATATGTCAATAAAACACATTTTTGAAGAATGCATTAAATTAAAAAACTCCACACAAACCAATCACGGTAAAACATTTACAGTATGCTTTAAGATGGAAAAAATCATAAAAATATATGTGGATGTGTACATATAACCAACCAAGAATATATGTGAAAATAGTTAATAGTGATTATTTCTGAATATTAGGATTATAAGTGATTTTTTATTCCAAATATTTTATGTAGTAAACATGTAATGCTTTTATTTATTTATTTATTTGG
>NW_011904899.1:0-1958 GCF_000151845.1 Pteropus vampyrus
AAGGTTCAAATGCTAGTTAAAAGTATAAAGGTATAATGTACCTTATGTGAAGTACTTTAATCCTCACCATACTACAAAGTCTTCTGATCTTAGAAATGAGAAAATTAAGGTAGAGAGGGGTTCTGCTTAAGGTCACATAGCATAGGTGGACTCAACCCAGGTGGCTTGACTTGAAGACCCAGACTCTTCCCCCATATTAACAGAATGCAGCCCGCACATACAAAGCATTCCATCTCCTTTACTTCAGTGATTGACTTATACGCATACGACTTAAACTGGGCTAATCAGAGTCATACTGCTGGAGTGAAAATACTCCCTTTAGCTCTCTCAGATCACAGGAGATGGAATTAACAGTGAGCCTCCATGCCATCAGCTTAAATGAAGAGGATAAAAACTAGGAAAAAAGCAAAAGAAAGCCAGGGTGTGGGTTGGGGGTTGTGGGTTGTGGATGTGCACACACACACACACACACAAAATTGCTAAATTTCAGCTCCAGGGACCCTGGTTCCTTCACTTGTTCCTTCAATTCTGTGAGCTACCCTAGGATTCTTTCTAATAATTTGAGACAATGTATTGTTTATCCACTTAATGCTATTTGAGTTGTGTTTCTATCATTTGCAACTGAAAAAGTCTTAAGATTCTCTGACCACAATGCAATACTTCTAAACACAAGAAATAACAAAAAGGATAGCAAAAATAATAGTAAGTTTACCGCTAAAAATGTTAAAGCCACACTTAAGAAATGGAAAATAAATAAACGAAGCAGCTAGGAGAAAGAAAATTAACTTTACAAATGAGGAAGAAACTAAGAGATAAGAGCAGAGGTAATGAAATAATAATAAAAATAGTAAAATTCATTGTTCAAACCAAGAGCTGGCTCTTTAAAACAAATTACATGTAATAACCCATTATGTATATATGGTTTGTTCTTTTTTTTCCTTGGCTCACATGTATACGAGTAAGATAAATTAATGAACTATCATAGATTGGTAACAATTCAAAAAATTAGGATACACAAAATGGTCAGATTCATTAAATTCAAATGATGGAATGTAGTTATTCTTTGATATACTAAATTTCTTTATTGTAAAAAAAAAAAAAGCACTGAATAGAATAATGATTCAGACAGACATTCAAAATGCATCTACCTATGAAAGCAGAGATCTGTGTCTTATTTCTTCACTCTGTATCCTTTGGACAGTGCACAGCAAAGTAGGTCCTTATCAAATATTTATTGAGTGAATGGTAAAATACTGGGCAATCATTTAAAAATCATGTTATAAAAAGAATTTAAATTGATGGAAGCAACTGATGAAGTGGAGAGAACATGTTATCAAAGACTCTAACCCACGAATCAAAGAGGAAATCAAAAGGTGAATCAGAAGACATTTTTAATTGAATGTTAACAAAAAACATTTTAAAATTTGTACAACTCAGCTAACGTAATTCTTGGAGAAAAACGTGTAACTTTAAAAACTTGTATTAGAACATCAGAAAGGTTTAAAATCAAGACTAAGAAGAATGAATTTCCCAAATTGTGTCTCTAAAACATATATATAATGGATATCAACATTTTATTCTGGTTATTTCTGGTGGTAAGATCACAACGGTTTTTAATTTCTTAAACGTGCCTTTTTGTATTTTAGTTTTCTCTAATAAATACACATTATTTTTGTAATAAAAAAAAAATTTGAACAACTTCTTTTCCTTGTAGTCCTATTCTAATTGTTAGCCTCCTACTCTGCCTGTCCCTTAAAAGTTCTCACTGCCTAGGATTTCATGCTTGCTCCTCCTCAATTTATATCCATCCCTTAGTAATCTTATCTACTTTTTAGCTTCACTTATAATCAATCTGCAAATTGACAATTTCTCATTTTTGTATGACCCAGAGATTCGTATTTCAAATTGCTTAAAGGATGCTATAGGATGAAAATCCTATAGCCACTCAAAGTTTAACA
>NW_011904900.1:0-1626 GCF_000151845.1 Pteropus vampyrus
GACAGGTAATGAATACAGCATCGAGATGCTGGACAAAGGGATGATTCACATTAGAGCAGAACAGAACAGGATGCCTCAGAATGGCACAAGATTTCATCACCCTAGTCAGAACAGCACACAATTTAAAATTTATGAATAGTTTGTTTCTGGACTTTTCCATTTAAAATTTTCAGACTGCAGTTGACCACAGGTAACTGAAATCACAGAAAATGAAACTACGGATAAGGGGGAAATACTGTATGTGCTAAGCATAGTACTTGGAATCACAGAGATAAAAAGCAAGGTTTCTCTCTTCAGGGAGCTTAAAGTCTTGAGGTAGGAACACTCTTGCATATATAATATCAACATTGGGTGATAATTTCAGCTATAAGTTCAGTTCCCAGAATGAGGGCCTTGGATGGAAGTAAGGTGGCAGCAAAGGAGAGTTTGCTGGAAGAGATGGGGTTGAACTCAGACTTGAACTTAAAGATGAAGGAAGCCCCAGGTAAAGAAGAGGAAGAAAGACATCCCAGGTAGAAGGAACAAGTGAGTGAAGGCACAGACCTAAACAGATACGGTGCCAGTTGCCTATTCAGGACAGAAGTCAGGGATGGAAGAGATAGATTTGGGAGTCAACCACATTTTGAGTGGCATGATATTTTTGGGTTCTTGTTTTCCCTGACCTACTGAAATCATTATACAATTATATGGGGAGGCAAGGGGATGGGAAATGTGAGGTTGAGGAAGTGTGAATTGTTCCTTTTTCCCCAGTTGGATGTCAACAGATAATGTTTGGAATGGACTAAATTGTGTACCCCGCCCCCCCACCCCACCTTCAAGTCATATGTTAAAGCTTCATCCCTAATGTGATGATATTTAGAGATAGGGACTTTGGAAGGTAACTCGGGTTAGATGAGGTCATGAGGGTGGGGCCCTCATAATGGGATTTATAAAAAGAGGGAGAGAGATGAGGACATAGTAATAAGGTGGCTGTCTACAAGTCAGGAAGGGGGCCCTCAGCAAGAACTGAATTTGTAAGCACCTTGATCTTGGACTTCCCAACTCCTAGGACTGTGAGAAATAAATGTCTGTTGCTTAAGCCACCCAGTCAATGGTATTTTGTTACAGCAGCCCAATACGATGAGCTGCTATAACAACTAATGTAATGTCAAAGGCTGGAAAACCAGGAGGTAGCAATATGAGCATGTGGTTTAGAAATATGGAAGCAATATTGGTTAAAAAATCAAACTTGATTTCCTCTGGGGAAAAGAAACTGAGGGTGGTGGTCAGAGGACTACTGATTTTTGAAACATTCTTTATAGAACAATTTGACTCTTTAAGTTACTGCATACGTAATGTTAGTTGAAATTTTTTTAAAAACCTAAGGAAAAAAGAAAATAAAGAATGGGAAGGCCTAGCCTAGTGCCATCACAAGAATTACTGATACTATGGCCATGCCACCCTGAACAAGCCCTATTGTGTCTGATCTCGGAAGTTAAGCAGGGTCGGGCCTGGTTAATCTTTGGATGGGAGACCACCTACGAAGACCAAGTGCTATAGGCGTAAAAAAATAAGGGATTGTAAACTGACAAGGTCCTTGCAATCTGTGAGGTCAACCAAGGGTTGCCTTGCCTAAAAATATAAATA
>NW_011904901.1:0-1771 GCF_000151845.1 Pteropus vampyrus
CTAGACCAGCCCTGCTCACGGAGCAGGGTCAGTCAGTTCCAATAACGTGTTTCATTCACTGAAACATATCGAATGTGTGATTTGGCCGGGTGTTCGATATGAAGATAATTACTACGATCGAAGCCCGGTTTGCGTTTGACGCACTCAGCGCCCCCCAGGCCGGGCTGCCCGCACTCTGCAGGCCACATCTCACGCCGGGTTCTGCACCCACGAGCACCCCCCGCGTCAGAGGGACCAGAAGAGTCACCTTGTTCCTTCAGCTCAAACACACACGGGCGTTTAAAAACAACGGGGAGCATAAAAATGGGCCGTGCTTCTCAGTTTTACAAGGAAGGCTCGAGTTCAGAGTTCCAGCCGAGGGGCCGTGTCTGCCAATGACAGAGGCAGTGGCTTTGTTAGAGCTGCCACGTACCCTGCACATCTCCGACGGGGCCACCCGTGTAGATGCCGCGGGCACAGAGTCGAAAGGATGATAATGTCAATGAATCATAAGCGAGCGCGGTGCCAGCTCGTCCACACACAGTCTCAGGTGCCCTGTCATCCCCTCGAGTTAGAGCAGAGAAATGTGACAGAGACGGCAAGTGACATGGGCACCGTCACATGGCTGGGATCACTTAGTCCCTGCCATCGAAAACACCTGACTTTTCGACAGGCTGCATCTCTTCACTCAAAACCTACTGTCGCGAGGCTCTTCACTCAGGAATAAAGCTCCCCACGAAGCAGCCGGGGCCGCCCCGCCGTGTCTGGGGAGCCCCTCTCTGCACGCGGAGGCGCCTCCGCTCGCCTTATTGTTAAGACTCTGTTTAAAGCACCGGATCATGACTGCAAGAGACTCGGCCGTGTCAAACACCTCAAAAGTCCCTGCGCGCAAAACTGATCGATATCTGGGCTAATTTCTAAACCAACAAGCAGCACCTGCTGACTCCTAATTATAAGCGGCCGCTTCGCGGAGAGCTGAGAGCATCAGAGACACGGACGGCGGGACCAGAGCCACCTCCGAAAGCCCGTGCGTGTGAAGCAGCGATCCATCACCGTGTCCGACACGCCGGGACGCGGGCAGCAAGCGCACGGCGTCCGATGCCGGGATTAGGGTGACTGCGCATCGCTCTCGGTCGCCTGCTGGTAATAAGCGGTGTGCAATCCGACAGCGGCGTCTAAGAATGAGGAGGCGAGGCCAGACGCACACACCTTCACGGGGAATAAAATGACACATCGGTCCCCCTAAATCCTGACTTCGGAGAATCACGTTCCGTCTAACTTCTGCACGCTCGCGGCCGAAAATTGCAAGACGAGTGGCAATGGCCAGGGGTGTCAGAGAAGGAGAGAGGGAGACGGGACGGGAGGGAGGGGCGCGGGGAGGAGCGAGAGCCACACGTTTTTCGATTAAGTTACACCGTGCTCTTGGGGTTCAGTTGCTTCAAATGCGACTGAATTATCTCTGGGAAGTCTGCGAATTCACGCCGATGACAATCGGGGCTGGCTGATGGTTGTACTGTTACACCAGATTCCCTCAGGCCCTCCTCGTCCCTCACTGCCTCCGGCCACCTCACGGCACAGGACACCGTGACCACTGCGGGGCCCTCCGTTCAATCATGATGATTCCCCTGGAAAAGCTTCTGAATGAGTGGCAAGGAATCGCTGTTATGAAGGCAGTTTTAATCGGATAATCCGTGTTAGACCCCAGCTGCTTCCCGCAGCTCATCATCAGCTGCGGGTCCTCTCTCTAGACCAGGGTGGCAGCTTAGGAATCCAGCCTGGGAGGCTCACAGGA
>NW_011904902.1:0-1450 GCF_000151845.1 Pteropus vampyrus
GTATGTTGAAATTTTGTTCTAGCTGTGTTATATCTTGTTCTATGTTCTATCTGAACTCATTAGGATTTTAATCAATATAGTCCCTGATTGTCAACTTCTCTGCTGAAACCAGCTCAGCAAAAACAAATGCCTCCACCACTGTGGGCCCCAGAGAATAAAACTGATACATCGCACGTATGGCCTCCACCTCACTCCCACCTCCCAAATTCCATCTGTATCTGACAGAACAAATTTGCACCTAGAAGCCTAGTTACAAAGGACTTGGGAAATGTACATTTTAGCTTTAAAGCATCTGCAGTAGAGTGGTGAACAGTGGATCTCAAACTATGGGCTGTAACCTATCAGCGGGTCATGAAATGAATTCAGTGGGTCGCAAATGGCATTTTAAAAACAAAACAGAACAGAATATAAGTTATCAGTGTGCTTAGCAAGGATAAGTATTTTTTTTATAAAAATTTTATAAATATATACACACATACATATATAAATGTTTTAAAAATAATCTTGTGTGACATGTTTCGGTCAACGATGGTGGTCCCATAAAAGTATAACGGAGGTAAAAATTCCTATCGCCTAGTGACATTGTAGCCATCAATAGAGAGAAATGTTCATGGTGCATTATTTGCTTACAAGCAAATCTATGATGAAAACAAGAAACAAATCAAACAAACCACCATGGACATATTTCTGAGAAGACCGATACCTTCTCATGAAGAGCCTTAGGAGGGTCCTTCAAGAGGTGTTACAGAAGAAGGCATCGTTATCACAGGACGTGACAGCTCCATGCATGTTATTGCCCCTGAAGGCCTTCCAGTGGGACAAGCTGTGTAGGTAGAAGACAGTGATATTGATAATCTAGACCCTGTGTAGACCTAGGCTAATGTGTGTTTATATCCTAGTTTTTAACAAAAAGTGTTTAGAAAGTAAAAAATAAATAAATTTAATAGAAAAAACTTACAGAATCAGGAAATAAAGACAATTTGTGTACAGCTGTACAATGTGTATTTTAAGCTAAGTATTATTACGAGTCAAAAAGTTTTTAAAAATTAAGTTTACAAAGTAAAAAGTTACAGTAAGCTAAGGTTAATTACTGAAGAAAATATATTTTATAAGTTTAGTATATCCCAAGTGCACAGCGTTTACAAAGTCTGCAGCAGTGTGCGGCACGGCACGTCGATGGCCTTCACGGTCACTCCCCACTCACCCGTGGACTCCCCCGGAGCAACCTCCAGCCCTGCAAGCTCCATGCGTGGCAAGTGCCCTATAAGGGTGCACCATTTTTTATCTTTTACACCGTATTTTTTATGTCTCTTTTCTATGTTTAGGTGTGTTTAGATACACGAATACTTACCATCGTGTTATGATTGCCTAATGCTGTACAGGCTTGTAGCCTAGGAGCAGGAGGCTATCCCATACAGCTGGCGTGTAGTAGGCTGTATCATCTGGGTTT
>NW_011904903.1:0-2087 GCF_000151845.1 Pteropus vampyrus
ATATATTTCTTTGTTTTAAATATTTTTATTTTTACTTAAATTTTCTTTAAGATACCTTGGTTAATGTTCTTTAACAAGGTAATTATAATCTCAGATATTAAAAAGGTCACCTTTTTCTTAATTCTGGAGTAGTGTTATTTTTAGAATTTTTTTACGTTTGTCATAATTGTATACTTTTCTTGGCTATGAATATATTTCTTTGTTTTAAATATTTTTATTTTTAATTAAATTTATTGGGGTGATATTGGTTAATAAAATTATATAGGTTTCAAATGTATAATGCAATAATATGTCAAATGTATTCTTAAATCTTATTTCAAGATTTGCAATATAGGCACGTTTTTCTACATTACTTTCAGTGACCTACAAACTAAATATTTGTGCACATGTGTCTAAATACACATGTATCTGTGGCAGTATCAATAACCATATACATGTCTGTAGAAAACAAAGGACTGAAAGTAGAGACTCTGTTATCTCCCTATAATGCATAACGAGAAATTTTATCATGCTTTATTTTCTTTTTTATGTACATTGCACTTTTGCTGTATTATTGGTTTCAAGTTTGCATATATTTTTCATCTATTCCTGAAATGTATATCTTGATTCTTTGCCTTGTCACTTCCTTTAATATAGCATATTTAAGGAGAGTTATAAAGGCAAAAATTCAAAATTATAGATTTATAAAATGTTTTTTACTTTGGTTTAACATAAATAAGAGATCTTTTTTTTTGCTTTCAAGTTTTTGTTTTAGACATAAAATTATATGATCACAATCCTTTCTGTTCACAAGTATGGGCATACACTTTATTTTTTTTTAGATTTTATGCTACAAAATAGAAGTGCAATAACCTGAATTTTACTTTTGAAAAGTTGTCTAATTTTTCTTTACCTTTCTAGGAAAAATCACATGTCAGAGCCTTTCTATGCATAGGCATTTGTTTGTTTATTTTGACGAGAGCTGATTGTAAGGGTGTGGAACATTTATTTTGAAATTTTGAAGCTTTCTTCAGTTGGTAAAAAATTTATTTTTTTTTTAAAAATTAAATAGAAGATGAATATTCCATCTCCACTGCCTGCCACTTTATTTTCCTCATGATTATTGTATTACCTCTATCCTCCTAGTTAATCATCTTTTTTCAGTTTTTTATCAACATCTTAATTTTATAATTTGGCTCTAGTTTTGCTGTTATTTATTTTTTATTATTAAATTTATTGGGGTGACATTGGTTAACAAAATTATATAGGTTCAACTGTTCGATTATATAATACATTGTTTGTATATTGCATTGTGTTCGCCACTCAAAGTAAAATCTCCTTCTGTCACCATATATTTGACTCCCTTTATCTTTTCTACCTCACCTATTTCCTCTTCACCTCTGGTAACCACTAAGCTGTGTATATGAATTTTGTTTGTTTGTTTGTCTTATTTGTTTATATCCTACATATGAATGAAATCATGTGGTTCACAACTTTTTCTATCTGACTTATTTCACTTAGCATAATAATCTCAAGATCCATTCATGTCACAAATGGCAGTATTTCATCTTTTCTTATAGCAACTTTTTCTATCTGACTTATTTCACTTAGCATAATAATCTCAAGATCCATTCATGTCACAAATGGCAGTATTTCATCTTTTCTTATAGTTGAGTAATATTCCATTGTATATATGTGCCACATCTTATATCTATATGTGTGACTAAAAAACAGAGACAAATTTAAATAAATTGTCATTTTAAATAAATTAATTATTAATATTGTTTTGAAAATAAATTACCCCAAATAGCTTTATCTAAAAAAATACTTGGCCCATATTAACTGTTGAGTAAATTATTATTATTTACAATATTCAAACCTGAAGAGTATTTTATATGTTTTTATTTGTGTTTTCTCTGTGTGTTCATACTCTGTTCATTAATACAAGTCACGTGAGACTCCTTCGATGACTATGGAAATATTTCATACTTTAGTAACAGAGAAAAACAGTAGGAAAGAGATTATATTTATTGCAATTTCCACTATCCTAGAGATTTCACTATTTATGCAGAGAGCAGATAAACCTGTAAGCATGTGACAGAGCATGG
>NW_011904904.1:0-1826 GCF_000151845.1 Pteropus vampyrus
AATACATCTTTTAAAGCACCGAATGGAGAGATCTCTACGCAGAGCAGATTCTTAGGAAATGGCCAGCTGACTACTAGGCAAACAATGTTTTGGAGAAGCCGTTAGGTGGCTAACTTTTCAGGTCTGAATTTGTGTAATAGATCTGGTTGCTTTCTATTTATTTACCTGTAGATCTCCTGCTTAAAACTAAGACGTGTTGATAAGTATAAGGGTGTGTGTGTACACTACCGTATTGTTCCATAAAGGATTTGAAGCTGCTAACAAAGATATCTCAAAGTAAGTAAAATACACTCTTATTTAAAAGCAGGCGAGGAAAGGCAGGCCTGACAGCAGGCGGTAGTGGGTTCACATGGAGCCGAGAGTAAGGTGATGATGCTTAACTCATTTTTCTAGCTTGTCTTTTTTCCATTTGAACAAAATGTGGATGCAGATGCCAGAGGGGAGGCCTGGGGCCCCTCGGCCACTCTAAAGTGACCCTAACACAGCTTCTCACTGCATGTAAGTGAGGCTTCGATGGCATAGTCCAGCCAACTCTTACGAGGCCTAGATTTAAATGAGGGGACTTCAGGCTAGTAAATATTTCTTTACAAGCTTCTGATGAGCGCGTGAAGGGAAAGAGGCTAGCCTAAGACAGTCTTCCTGTGGCCTACCAGGTGGACGCGGTGGACACCGGCTCAAGCTGGACCCCACTCATGAGAGTCTCCGCGGTCTCAGGAAACCAGAAGGCAGCGTCCCTGCTCATCGAAGCTGGAGCCAACGTGAATGTGAAAGATAAAGATGGAAAGACACCGCTCATGGTAGGCCTTAGTCCAGACAGCAGCCTGGCGGCACGTGAGGCGCGAGGGCGGGGCTTCCCGTACAGTCAGGCACTTCTCGGGAGCTCATTGGCCGTGTGAGCCCCGGGTTTTGGTCGTATGTGGATTCCCCTCCGGCCTGTTAGGAGAGGCATGATGATGTCACCATAATATTTTTGCTGCCATTTTTACAATTATTTCTTTAATAATTCCAACCGCAGCCCCCAAGGCCATTGCAGGACCAAAACAGATCTGCTCTTACAGAGAAAGCTCTGCTCCCCGGACTCTCCCAGACTAGCATTTCTCATGTCGCTTGGTGTGCAGAAAGGCAGGTTCCGTTTGTCGTCCCTGCAGTTGTCACCGCCACAGAGCAAGTGTACACATGCCTGTCGCGCAGAGTCACCGGGCCCTCTGCCCTCTGCGGGCAGTGCTGGGCGGGTGTTCTGCCCACGCCCTGTGTGGGAGGGAGTTGGGCACTCACACGCCCTGGCTTCTGTTTTTTTAGGTGGCCGTGTTAAATAATCACGAAGAGTTGGTCCAGTTACTTCTCGAGAAAGGGGCAGATGCAAGTGTAAAAAACGAGGTAAATAACTCAATCTCTCCTTAAAGCTTTTCCCCGGAGTAGAAGAAGAAACACACATGCGTTTACATAAATCACATAATTCCTGTTGTTTTCTCTTTCAGTTCGGCAAGGGCGTCCTCGAAATGGCCAGAGTTTTTGACAGACAGGTTGGGATGTTTTTTCTGCATTTCCAGGCTCATTTTATAGTACTTGGGAAAAAAAAAAAAAAAAAGTAAAGCAGTCCAAACCCTGGGATTACATTCACCTGTTTTTGTTTATCTAGAACGTAGTCTCCTTACTGGAAGAAAAGAAAAGAGAGAGCAGATGCCTGAGAAGTCGCCGTTGCTCTCTGTCTGCTGACCCGGGCACAGCTTCTCTCCGGAGGCCAAGGGACACAGAGCAAAACGTGACCGTAGAACTGGAGAGATGAAACGCTGCCTCTTTGAGGGCTGTGCATTTATTTATTTAGT
>NW_011904905.1:0-651 GCF_000151845.1 Pteropus vampyrus
TATTTTTTTAATTCATGTATGGAAATTAGAATATGAACTCTAAGTTTTTAGTGTAAGTTTTTACTACGAATATAAAAGGAATGTGGGATTACGAAGAGAGATTCAAGAGATCTTGTTCACTGATGCTAGCTGAGGTGAAGTGAGAAAGTGAGGGACAATAATTAAATCATACTTATTTCTCTAATAAAAGTGGCCCATTGTGCATTTTGGTTCTTTTATTTGTATATATTCTTTAGTCAAAATTAAGCATCAGAATCTTGCACAGGGCATTTTCAATGAAAATTTGCAACTGTGGCTTTTACTTTCACTTGGCGGTTTGCCTAAATGTAAGTTTGGAGACTGGTGTAAGACACGTCATCCCCTACAATTTCTTCACCGTAGCCTAAATTAGAAATGCTTTCTTTGTAATAGCCAGAGGTGGTTATCAAGAAGAATGGCAGAGTCTGCTGTCTGGGTTGCAAATCTATAGATTAATGTGTTGTTTTAAAATATGTAATGTACCCACAGGCTGTAGCATAGGGAAATAAATCATTTGGGGGTGGGGAGGTGGGGTAAGAGATTCAGGAATGCTAGTGTGGGGGAAACAAAGTATGCAGGTTGCCAAAGTAACAAGAGTTCTGATTAGTAAGTGAAATAGAATAACCAGTCCCA
>NW_011904906.1:0-1426 GCF_000151845.1 Pteropus vampyrus
GTCAATAAAGGAGAATGTGAGTAAACAGGGAACACGCCAGACGAGCTGTCAGGGGAGAGCCCCCAAAGAGAGGAGAGGTGGGCTGAGAGCAGGACAGCATCCTTCCCCTGCAGCCCAGAGAGGACGAAGGGCGGGTGCAGGCGGAGCCAGCTCCAGAGGAGGAAGAGAGACGCCAGGAGGCCCTGGGGGACAGCTTCAGCTCGTCCTGAGGCTCAGTGGGGAGGAACCACAGGCATTTGCTCAGACAGAGAGAAAGTAAGAGCGAGTGGAGGTGGGAGTCGAGCTTGAAGAAGGAAAGAGCAGGCGAGGCTCTGTCTTTTGGGGAAAGGATGCTTGTATGCGGCCTGCAGGGCGTGGAGGGCCAGGGAGAACCGCACAGGTGGGGATCGCACCTGCAAGGTCCGAGCACAGGTGCTGAGAGGTCGGAGGTTTGGGCCTGTCCAAGGTGCAAGTCAAGGTGCAAGACCGAGCTGGGGAGGAAGGCCAGAAGGTGGGGGGGCAGGGGAGGGAGCTGTCCAGAAGCAGAGATGTACTGCCCGCTGCGTCTCAATGGGGCAGAGAAGAAGCAGGGGGGCCATGGAGACCAGAAGAAGCCGGGGACCACAGTGGTAGAGAGCAGTTCTCATGGAAGGGCTGGAGGGAGAGCTGGAAGATGAGTCTGTGCGTTTATCTGGGGAGACACAGAATGCCTGACTCAAGGGCGAGAGGCCGGTGTCCATGTGCCCTAAACCATGACCTTGGTCTCTGGTGGATGGCTGAAGCCATAAAGGTCTTCAGAGCATAGGAGGTCAAGGGCTAGGAGGCGGGGGAGCTAGAGGAAGCAGCCCGTGACTGCCAGTAGGGGGCCATGGACCCAACGAGCAGAATAATGGACGGTGTCAGCACAGCTGGAAGCAGAGCCGAGGATGCAGCTCTGTCCGGGCGGGGGACCAGCAGCCTACCTGGGAGGACGGGCAGTTTGCAGGTGAGGGGGCTGGTCTTGCTCTCGGGCCCGTACCGCTCCTCCAGCTTGCTCTGCAAGGCGTAGAACTGGCGGTAGCGGCGGTAGATGAGGTACTTGGATCCCCCTTTCGTCTTCACCTCAATGACGAAAACCTGGGGAACACAGAGGTCGGGGGTCAGGCCTTGGAGGCCAGGGGCAGAGGTCCCAGGGTTTCTCAGCCTCGGTGTGACATTTGGGGGCCAGACAATTCTTTGCAGGAGGGCTGTCCTGTGCACCGTGGGGTGTTGGGCAGCACCCCCAGACCCCACTCACTAGATGTCAGTAGCATCCCCACCCCGAGCTGCAATAATAAAAAATGCCTCACGATATTCACTGCCAAATATCCGCTGTCGAAATGGCCCTACCGGGATAGAAGTTAAGAGATGAGAGAGTTGAAGGTTCAGAGGTCGGAGGGTAAAGGTTCAGAGGTCAGGTCAGCGGAGT
>NW_011904907.1:0-1852 GCF_000151845.1 Pteropus vampyrus
AGGGAAGTGATCAGCATAAGTCGGGCCAGTGGTTACTTCTGGAAGAGGGCGGGGGCTGTGACCAGGATGCAGAATGCAGACGGGCCTCTGGGGAGGCTGGCAAGGCTCCGTCTCTAGACCCGGGAGGTGGTCTCAGTGGTGTCCTACCTTGTGACAGTGGACTCAGTTCGACCTTTGTGTTGTAGGGCGTCTACATCCGTGTTTCATTTTACAGTGAAAGTTTCAAAAACTAGTAAGAGAGAAGCTTGCGATACCACGGAGGTGATGTAACCCAGTGACTGGAGGATAAAGGTCAAGGCAGTCCAGGGCCCAGCCACAGACCAGGTGCTGCGAACGCCCCGCGGGGGCCCTGCCGACAGCACGTGGCCTGTGACAGGTCTCGGGCAGGAAGAAGCGGTGCCAGGGAACCAGTGTTTTAAAGCATGGGATCGCTGTTCCGCAGACACATACTGTCACAACCCAAACTTCCCGGGTGTAAGCACTGTGCTCGAAGCTCTGGGAGCGTTGTGGGTTTGGAACGAGCTGAGTACCAGACACCCCGAATGAAAAGTCCTTTTTCCGTGTAACCCCAAGTCCTTCAGATGTCCGGACCCGCCGCAGGAAGTCACCCCGTCCACCCAGACAGAGCCAGGGGCCCTGCTGCCCTGAGCCCTGTTCCCTCACACCGCACGGAGCCTGTGAAGAGAGATTCCTGGTCATGGATGCCCCCGCTGGGCCGGGGTCACCCCGACTTGCTTCCACTGTAACCCCAGTGCCTACCGCTGGTGAAGGAAAGAAGGAAGGAGAGGAGGGGGAGAGGGAGGGAGGGAAGGAGAGCGAGTCCCTCTCCCACAAGAGCTTTCCTCTCCAGACTGCAGGACCAGGAACCGCATGAGCCTCACGCACCGCGGGACCATCACGCCTAAGCCAGGGCTCAGCACGCAGAAGGCCCCCAATATACTTTCACACAGTAAATGAATGTTAAACAACACTGCACTAGGAATGGATGACCAAGACGTGGTCCTTCTGTCCAGGACCTCCTCCTCCAGCAAGCAGAGGCACACGGCGAACCGTGTGATGAAGGCGAGAGCGGATGATGGCAGGGGTGACGGGAGCAGAGGAGGGGCCGTGAAATGTGACGGGAAATCAAGGAGGGCTTCTCAGAGGAAGGACACGGAGCTGATTCTTGAAAGAAAGGCCAGAAAGTCTCCCCACTGGGAGGCAAGACAGTGCCAGGAGGTGACCAGGGTCTCCGCAACCCTGCTGACCTCACTGCCGACCATCCGCCACACAGGCTGCTTCCAACAAGTCAGCTCCCCAAATTCTCTACATGGCGCTGTCACCACCACCTCCTTGAAGCATGCACGCACATGCACACGCACATACATGGACACACATACAGACACAGACACATACACGGACACAGACACACACGCAGACACAGACATACAGACACAAAGACACACACGGACACACAGACACACACACGGACACACACAAACACGGACACACAGACACACACACACGGACACACACAAACACGGACACACAGACACACACACGCACACACACACATGGACACACATACAGACACAGACACACACACGGACACACACAAACACGGACACACAGACACACACATGCACACACACACATGGACACACATACAGACACAGACACATGCATGGACACAGACACACACGCAGACACACAGACATGGACACAAAAACACACACACGGACGCACACACACACACAGACTCAGACACACACGCAGACACAGACTCACACGCAGACACACACACACGCAGACATGGACACACACACGGACATACAGACACACACACATGCACACACGCAGACACAGACACACA
>NW_011904908.1:0-1778 GCF_000151845.1 Pteropus vampyrus
AATGTTTCTTGTCATTACTGTATTCAAAAAGAACTAATCATTAAGATAGTTATATTGATGTATTTTACCTAGAGAAGAGACATTAAAAATTAAGTTTGTAATAATTTTCTTCTTATTCACATACATAGCTTTTAAAAACTATTACTATTCAATCTTTCATTTCTATGTTACATTAATTATTAATTTTATTATAAAAATGTGAATTGTGATATTGCATCTCATCCATACTGATAGGTACAAACAACCAAAATTATGTTTATAATTTTCCTAATATAAGAAATGTCTCAGAATTTTAACCTGCTAATACTATGCTTTCTCATACTATTTATAACTCACAAGTACATTCTAAATTTAGTATTTAAATAGTTAAATGTACCTATCTCCCACCTCAGGTAAAGTTCCAAAAATAACGTTTTAAGAAACAATTTAAAGCACTCAACTTCGTTACCATGGTGACAGTTGCTATCTAATAGTTTAGGGATAGGAAACTGTTCAACTGTTCGTTGGTAACTGTAGTTCTACAAAGAAAAAGATCACCAATCTTTATATTCTAAAGAAGAGCGACGAAACCTTCTGATATTTTATTTCGATGCCGGACAAAGAGGAGGAAGGCTATTTCTGGGCCAAAAGAACATTGCGCAACGCTTTCCTCAAACCGTTTCTGTAACACGTGAACACGTTCGCTACGTAGGTGGTCCCACCCCGGAAGCACGTGACTGAGGCCACCCACGTCAACGTGATCTGAGGCGCGCAGGATCGGGAGCTGCTGTCACCGCGTTCTCCTCTCGCTGTTATGCGGCAAGAAGAGAACTGGCTGGTCTTCGGCGGGGCCGCCCTGTCCATCCCCGACTCATCAGAAGAAAATTTCAATGTGGTTTAAAGTCTCCTGGGAACGCGCCTACGGTGAGGCGTCGGCTGTGACCGCCTCCTTTTGTGCTTAAGCCCTACGATGGTGGCCGTGAATATGTAAACTCTACTCCCTGCCACATCCCGTGTGGCTACTACGGTGACACCCAGGCAGCATCATGACATGTGCGGCTTTCACCTAGGAAGGGAGGGGGTGGCGGAGGGGCAAATGGCCAGGAAACCACTGCTGAGCTGAAGCTCCTTCTAGGGGAGGAAATACCCGCACACGTTCTTTCTCGTCGCAGTTCGCTTCAGACAAACGTGATGCAGAGGCCGCATGAGAAAAAAAGATGTACAGAATGAGAAAGCAAGCATTTGCTCCAACCACTTTCGGCTAAGAGTTTAAAAAAGTCATCAGCGAGAAAAGGTGGGGATGTGCAAACACCACGCTACACAGGGTTACAGCCGACGGGGCTGTGTGTGTGTGCGTGTGTGCGTGTGTGCGCGTGTGCGCGTGTGTGCGTCTACCCACGCGGATGCCACACCCCGTTTCTTCCCTCTCTCACCAGCGACAATCCTGACTGGCCCTTCCCCACGATGAAATAATAAAATCTAATCTCTACACTTGCCTGGTTCATTAGGCAGAGATACAGGAAATGAAATAAGGAACCTCTGGTCTAGGCCACGTGTTCCCGTGTGAATCCTGAAATTGAAGACAGTCCGGGTTATTTCCCAGTCTAATTCATTACCTGGCACTTTGTTCCTTATTCTGTCTATCGTCCTCTTGTGTACAGACCCCTTGGCTGAAAACTCTAAGAAGATGGATGGATGGATAAGATTCATGCCCCAAAACACTAGCCTAAAGCCCTAACTAATACAAAGAAATAAGAACTTATATTTCAACAGTCACAAAATAATAGGCAAATTGGCAG
>NW_011904909.1:0-2827 GCF_000151845.1 Pteropus vampyrus
CAAAAATAAAATAAAGGCTATATGGCTAATCTTAAAAGTCAGAGTTCTGGCTAATTTTCTGTCTTACAAACAGCAAATGTTCTGCTCTCCTGAACAAACTGAAATTCATACGCACATGCTTTCTTTCATATATGCATACTATAGTTAAGAACAAGTGATAAACTTTGGTTGGTGATAATTTATAAATAATGGTAGTGAACATTTAATTATTCTTTGCAAAATTTAATTGTAGATAGACTTCTTTAGTTTAAATTTAGCTTAGGTAAACATGTGGTACATACATACATTGATATACCCATAAATATAGGAACATAAATTCTTCAAAGTGAAACAGAAAAAGGTGAATATATGATTTTAACATTCTCTCTCAGATAGGCTTAAATAAAATATGAGATACTAAAGAATAATTTTGGGAGAGAAATTAAGAATGAAGATGTAAACTCTAAAAGTATTTTTTTAACCTTGTCTTTAGGACAGGAGTTCTTCTATTTAAACAGCATTTTTGAATAAAGTTTTTCTTATATTTGTGTGAGATTTTTGAGTTTAGTATAGTAACTATTTCAATCTTGGTATCAATCCATTGTTTAGGTAAACGTCTTTTTTTTCTTTATGTAATAGTTACCATTTATTTAATTATGTCATTTAATTTTTATAATAACTTTGAGGGAAGGAGTATTTTATATACTTAACAGATGAGGAAACTGAGGCCTAGAGATGTTCAATAACTTGCCAAAATGTTATTTTATTATCCTGATTTTACAAAAAGATATTTTAATAATCCTCATTTTACAGGTGAGGAAACTGGGGCTTACATAGGTTAAATTATTTATCTACATTAGACAGGTTAGGTAAGAGGTGGAGCGGGTTTACCAACATCTAGTTCAGTGTTTTGTTTACTACACTGTGCCCCTATTTCCCCATATATAGAAGAGAGGTAAGCCTTATTGCTTTCAGCTTTACCCCCAAGCTTCACTGGTCACAGTGAATGAAGTTTGCCTAGGCTGTGGACTGGAGAGGGAAGTTCTCATCCAGGTCAATAGGCTCTCGATGCTAATGTACGATCAAGGCAATAAACCAGATAAGGCATATAGATGACAATAAATCTATAATGCTAGGATAGACGAAAAGACAAAAAGAAAAATGGTGTGGTGGCCATAAAAAAATACACTGCTCTGATCTCCGGCTGCAGAGAGCATAATTGAAGGCCTCAGCTGCTGCATTCTAAAATCAATTGCTAAATTCACCCCAAATCCACCTTCTGGATGGGCTCCTTCCAAGCAATAGAAAGAATACAGCAGGATTACTAAGATAAGTCTGTTTCTGATAGATCTGTTCCTGGAAGATACAGAATTCCTCTGATTGGCAGCTTTAGCTAGAATATTCTGCATTAGCTCATTCCACAATTATGGCTGTGCAGATGGTGCATAGTTGAATTCTGTATATATTTTGAAGGTAAGACCAATAGAATTCACTGATAGTTTGGATATAGAGTATAAGAAAAAGGTAAAAGTCAAGGATGCTTCCAAAACTTTTGACTTGAGCAATGTGAAAGCTGGAATTGTCAACTGAGATGGAGAAGACTTCAGGTAGAGCATATTTCTGGAGAGGAGAAGGAGATCAGGTGTTTAGTAGTTTCGTAGTATTGAGTTTGAAGTGTCTTATTAGACATCAAGTCCATATGTCAAGTAGGCAATTTGATGTATGAGTTTGGAGTTCAGAATAGAGGTCTAGATTGAAGACATATGTTTAGGAGCCATCAGCACGTAAATAGGACTGAATGAGATCTCTGAGAAAGTGAGTGAGGACAGAGGAGAGACTCAGTCTAAGGATTGAATCCTGGGAATCAGGGAAAAGAGGAAGAATGGGCAAAGAAGCCTAAAAAGGAGTAATCAGTAAATGAGGAGGGAAACAGAGAGTGTGGTACCCTAACCATCTCTGAGACATACCTAAAGAGCTGCAAAGACTAGAGTTGCAGACCTGAGTGTGAGTTATAAGACTAGAATGGGCTAATGTTCCTCACTACAAGGGATTTTGGATTGACTGTGGTGTTGAGAGCAAGATCAACAGTATTAAGCTTTGAACAAACTATTATGGGCTATGGATTAGTAAAGATGCCTTTGGTTTCAAAGACTAGAAAATGCAACTCAAACCAGGTTCAGCAATAGAAGAAATCTTTTGGTTTACACATATAAAATGTTCAATGGTAATGTGAGCTTCAGGTGAGACTTGATCCAGTTGCTGAGTGATGTCAAATAGAATGCTAGTCATTTCTGTCTCTGTGTTTAATTTTTCATAATATTGGCTTCATTCCAAAGTTGGCTTACTTTATAGTTTCAAAACTCCTTTCAACAGGCTGGTATTAAACGCTTTATCATTCATTTTTGGTGGGACAGAGAGAATTCTCTTCTGGTAGTTCTGGTGGGGGAGGGGTCATTCAAGTAGCTTCCAAAAATATCTCATCACATTTACCCATTAAGTTCATATCTATCATGGTGACTAAGAAGATAGGATGCACAGATTAGCTTGACCCATTCAGGACCTTCCCCACAACAACACTGGAGCTGGAGATGGGTCAATTTTGCCAATACCTGTGACTATGAGTTTAGAGGGAAGGAGTTGGAAACTGGGGAGATCCATTGCAGTCCATAAGATATTTAGGTTTCTTGCTGTTAAATGCAACATGTGGTTGAGTTTGGAAGTGCGGTCCCTTTGGGACATGATGAAGAAATTCAGCAGGTAACTCCAAGACACATTAGTGTAATTGGATGAAAAAAATAAGTTAAATATTCCCAGAGAGAGTGACTGTTTCTTCTTCAGTGAACAAAAA
>NW_011904910.1:0-1525 GCF_000151845.1 Pteropus vampyrus
TTAAAACAGTGACAGAAAGAAATCTAACTATGGGAGGTAAACACACGATGTAAATATATATATGCCTTACTGTTAAAATGTACAGCTGAAACTTATGGGATTTCGTTAACCAGTGTCACCATAAAAAATAAATTAATTAAAAAAAAAACAATCAAACCCAGCAGCGAGAGTTCGCCTCCGGCACTATCATCTGCGTGCTTGAGGTGGCAGAAGATAAAAACTTTCCCCTATCGGGTACCCTTGACCAAGAGGATTCTTCTATAGATAATCAGAACAAATTGGTCTTGAGCCCACTGCCAAAGAAATTCTCACCTTTCTTCATTCTATTAGATCACTCTTTGATGTCAAAGGGCATTTTGTAGGGAAAACATAGGCCAAACTTTCCCTCTAATATCTGGGCAACGCCCCCACAGAGAAATTAAGGAGGAGAAAACCCCTATTTGGAAAGCCCAAGGTGACCAAATTTCTGGCCCTTTGTGTTTTCATTCTCCCTCTCTTAGCTCTGTGAAGATCCCTCTCTGAAGTCACCATAAACTCTAAATTCCCATCTGAGAATACAACACAAAGAAGTCTACTCCTCCACTTAATAAGCCCAAACTCACTATCTTGTCACCTACCATGCTGAGGTGTTGCAATGATTGAACTGGAGAAGAAACTTTAACTCCTTTCAAAAAACGTCCTGGGGGCTCATTGAGCAGGAGCAGCTGAGAGCCACTTTGGGTGGGTGGTCATATTCTTAAATACTTTACACTATTTACAGTAGTTCTCTCTTGGGGGTGGGATTACCCGGGCACTTGTCCATTCTGTGTTTTTTATATTTCTGTGTAACCATCTGTTTTATATGTGTAATTTAACAAATGAGTGTATAAGTACATACTTAAATCCATCAGAGACATTATTCTTTTCACTAAGAAGAAGGTAAGACACATGTAGTACGGGAGCTGGAGGAAACTTTTAAAATAGACCCTGCTCCAACTAGGGTCTGTGGTCCAGCACCAAGAGCTTCACCTGAGAGCCTGTTAGAAATGTAGACTCTCAGATCAACCCTAGACCTACCAAATCAAAATCTGCACTTTAAGGGATCCTTTGGTGGTTTATATACACATTAACATTTGAAAAGCCCTGATCCAGTCTAGCCAACTCCTGGATTTTTACTGCTAAGGAAATGGAAGAAGTAGAGGGAATCATCAGTCAAAAGTTCACACAACTTGTCAGCAGCAAAACTGGGGCTTTGACCTCTCTCTAGACTCCTAGACCAGGACACTTTCTGTGCCTTCAGGTTTCCCCTCTAGCTTGTGGACTTCCTGGAACCTTGGCTTATTTTTCTCTACTTTCTAAGTGAATGCATTCTAGGTCTCAGGGCAACATGGAAGATGAACATTAGTCTTTCAATACAGCTCAATACCTCTGGGTGAGATAAAACACTGCAGTCTGAGAATTTGGTCCACCAGCCCTGGCCTGGCCCCAAATTACATTTTTATAGTGTTTGAGAGAAAGCTCAAGGTAGATTTAGGAAAGAATAAGG
>NW_011904911.1:0-1360 GCF_000151845.1 Pteropus vampyrus
ACTAAGCAATAATCTCAAGAAATTAAGAAAAGAATGGCATAATAAACCCAAAGAAAGGCATAAATTAGAACAGAAATTAATGAGATGGAAACAAACATACAATAGAATCAACAGAGTTTAAAGAGCTGGTTTTTGAAAAGTCCAAAAATGTTGATAAAACCCTGGAAATATTGATCAAGAAAATATAGAAAAGAAGCACAAATAAGAAATATTATTTATGAAGAGGTAAAAAATCTTTACAGGCCTTTCAAACATTAAAGAGATAATAAGAAGATAGTATGTCAATAAGTCAAAAAATTTAGGATGAAATACATAAATTTGTTGAAAAAACAAAATTTACCAAAACTGACATAAGAAGAAAGAGAAAGTCTGAAGAGTCCTACATCTGTTATAGAAATTGAATTTGTTTCCCACAAAGAAAATTCCAGATGCAGTTGGTTTCCATGAGGAAGTCTACCAAATATTTAAGGAAATGCTGACACCATTCTTACTCAATAGCTTCCAGAAAACAGAAAAAAATACTTCCCAACAATACTTTAAAAATCCAACATAACTTTAATACCAAAACATGAAGGTACATTATAAGAAAACAAAATTTGAAGAAAATCTTACTGGTAAGCATAGATCGCAAAAATATTAAACAAAATAGTAGTAAACTAACTCCAGAAGTATATAAAAATGTGATACATATCATGCACAAGTTAAATTTATTCAGGAATACAAGATTAGTTTAGCATTTGAAAATCAATTACTATAACTCTCCACATTAACAAAATAAAAGATTAAAGTCACAGAATAGTTTTAATTGATGTAACAAAAGCATTTCACAAAATTCTATTAATTCTATTTATATGAAAGATCCAGAGGAGTTTAATCCATAGAGACAGAAAGCACATTAGTGGTTTCCAGGGTTTGAGAGGAGGGGGAAATGGAAAGTAGCTGCTTAATGGATATGGGGTTTCATTTTGGAGTGACAGAGTGGTCTGGAACTAGATGGAGTGGTTGTACAACATCGTAAGTATACTAAAGGCCACTGAACTGTTCAGTTTAAAATGGTTCATTTTATGTAATGTAAATTTCACCTCAATTAAAAAAGAAAAAAAAAAGCAAAGAAAAACAGAGCTCAAATACAGAGGCAGCAGCTGATCGAGAAGTCAAGTCAGTCCACAGCATAAAACCAAGGGCGGGAAATGGGTTTTTAAAGTCAATCCCATGTACCCTCCAGTCTGCATCTTCTTGGAATGACTCTAAAAGTAACAGGCAATTTTTCCTTAAAGTTTAGTGGAGCTGTGATAGTGGGTTGTATATGTCTATTTAGCTAGGCTAAGGTTCTCAGCTGCTCAAACACTAACTTTGGTGT
>NW_011904912.1:0-1687 GCF_000151845.1 Pteropus vampyrus
TATGAAGAGTGGAGGCATCAGAAAAGTTGGGAGGGAAATAAGAGATAATAAAACCAATGCAGGTTCGATGAATAAATCTATAAGATTGACACAACAAAGTGCAGAGTAGAGACAGTCATTTTAAAATTGATACAACAGTATTTTAGGGGACAACACATCAAATAGGGTCATTTCCACTAGGATAGAGCATGTATGACATGAAGGTCAGAAACAATCAAAAAGTGCTCCTTCCTTTTTTATGGGGTGAGTGATGCAGGTTAAGGTCTCAGGTAAAGCCGCCTTTAAAACCACTTTTACCTTTATTATACTGGACCACACACTGAATTGGAGGCCTCTAGGACTAAGGATTCCATCAACACCCTTTTACTAAGATGTTTCCTGATGAAGGAGAAAGGTCTGACTTCAACAGTTACGACTCAATCCAAGTCTCTTAGGCAGTGAGAGAAAAGGCATGCAGTATGGGCTAGCTAAACCCAAGCAGAATTAATCGAGAAGGTCTCCAACAGTGCCAACACTCACAGTGGATCCCTTGAGACTCTGTCTTTGTCATCTGGAGGTTTATATTAATCCCAATGTCAGTTTTCAACCTCCTCTCCAACCTTTCCTCCTATCTAAGAATAGAAAATTGTATCGCTCACCACTCTAGTCCTGATAAGTATATAAAATCAAAAGTGAATAGACAAAAATAATGCAGAGAATTCTGTAATTCAGACATTCTTTAACATCAATGCGGTAACCTTTAATCTGAATCCATGTCACTTGTTTTCCATGGTGGCACTCTAGAAAACCTGGGAGGAACGTTACTGCCTAAGAATCTTTTGAACTCCAAGGAAGGGAACAGGTTCTGGGACTACTGGCACTTGACTGAGGATACATGCGGGGAAAGGAAAATCATATCCAAAGGGAACCTGGAACACAGAGGCAAGGTGGGCGGGCAGCCTTTACTTTTATGACAAGAAACAGACAGGATAGGTATAAAATACAACACATTACAGCAGAAAAAAGGCTAAAGGAAAGGTCAATAGCATAGAAGATGCACTTGTTTTTCTGGATGGTATCCTCAGAGGGCAAAGATGGCATGATCTTCTGATTATTTCAGAAAAGCAATTGCAGCTTTCATAACCACATGCATGACAGAGCCTGTTAGGAGGAGAAAACAAGAGTTAGAGCTGAAGGACAGCAATGAGAGTAAATACTTTTCTCTCAATCTCTCTTAAACCTTCTTGATCATCTCCTGCCATGTCCTGGTTTTATCTTTCTTCAATATCTCTGACTTTCCCCCTTTAAATTGCCCAAATTCCCTTTAATCTTCTCTGGTCCCAGAAATACTCAGCAACAGTGAGATAATAAACAATCAAGGAGTAAGTGGTCCAAGTCCAGTCTCATACTCGGTGTGGTACTGACAGAGTAAAAAGAATAAATGCCACTTCATGTCCTTCACACAATTCACACTCCCCATCTGTGTCCCATTCCCTCTTTACACACTTCCCCACATCCTCCAATTTAAGACTGCACCCTCATCCTGCCAAGAAAAGAACTAGCTGGAAGACCAGAAAAGGTCTGGATCAGGATGTTTGGAGGAGAGGAGTATGGGGTTTCTCTCTTGGCCCTCTCTCAGGCCTGGTGGCTCAGTGTCTGGGAAGATGTCTTGCTTCCTAAGGAGAGAAGGCAGTGGGGTCTTAGAATT
>NW_011904913.1:0-2067 GCF_000151845.1 Pteropus vampyrus
TTTGGGGGCAGAAACAGGGGAAAGTGGAAGACGAAGTGATGTTTACTACCAGTTTCCTTTGGGCTCCTTGGATTGGCTTTAATTCCTTTGGTTAGAGGAGTAGAGTGAAAACTGATCTGTTTTTTTTTTTTTTTTTGTGAGCGATCTCGTCAAAGGAGTTTGGTCAACAGTTGACAGAACTGTTCAAGAAGAGCTCCTTTGGGGTCCAGGTGACAAAGTGTGGCATAGAGATGGGCAAGAGTTTATATTTTGTACACTTCTTTGTGGTCCTTGGCAGCCCCTGTGCTGTTAGCCCCAAACTTGGGCGCTATGAGAACATCCCAGGAAGGCACACGAGCTGGCCTCTCTGGCCTCCGCTATTCTTCACCTCCTCTTCCACTCACCTGGTCTCCTAGCTGTTTTTGGGACAGGCCTGCTTCCCCATCAGGACCTTATTGAAATACTTGCAGTGCCCAGTGGAACAATGGTCTCTTTTATCTTCTGTGTTTTGCGCATGACCACTTCTCCTTTAAAGATATATTCCATTCCTTTTGTCCTTTAAGAGTCACCCTTAGACATAATTTCTTCTGGGAAAACTTCCTACCCTCAAAACTGGGTTAGTCCAATACCGTCCAATGTCCATACCAATCATAGCTTCCATCATGGTGTATTTTGATGGCCTACTTTATTATAATTTAGAATAAGATTGTCTTAGTTGTCTTGGGCTACATAACAGAATATCTTGGACTGGATGGCTTAAACCACAGAATTTATTTCTCATAGTTCTGGAGGTTGGAAGTCTGAGATCAGCATGCCAGTATGGTTAGGTTCTGATGAGAGCTCTCTTCCTGGCTTGCAGATAGCTACCTTCTCTCTGTGTGTTCACATGGCCTTAATGCGTGTGCATGGAGGCAAGGAAAGGGGGGAGGGGCGGAAAGAGAGAGAGAGAGAGAGAGAGAGAGAGAGAGAGAGAGAAAGAGAAAGAGAGAGAGAGAGAGAGAGAGAATTCTTTCTTTTCTTATAAGGCCACCAATCCAATTGGATTAGGACCCCACTCTTATGACCTTGTTTAACCTTAATTAGCTCCAAAAAGTTCGATCTCCAAATACAGTCATATTGGAGGTTGAGACTTCAAAATCTGAATGAACTTTGAGTATGGGGCGGGGCACAATTCATTCCATAGCAAAGACACTGCTTTGAATTCTACTAATTAAAATGTCAAACATTCACTAAATAGGGACTAATATAGATATAACCAGAAGTAGGCATATGAGGATGAAATGGGAAAGAAAGAAGGGTGAATTATCAGGAACCCAGGAGAGAAAGAAGTGGTTCTGTCTGGGCATGTCTGCTTATTGGAATCTTACAAAACTCTCCACCAAGGTCACACTGAGTAGGAATAGGGCTCAAGGTGTGAAGGCCGTGGCCATCTTTGGCATGTTTCAGATGGTGTTTGATATTGGAAGACCAGTCTAAACAGTGATATTCCAGAATGCCATCAATTGAAAAATAAACATATAGGACCGGGAGAGAGGCGGGGGTCTTTCAGCACTGGAGAGCTGTAAGGAGGGGCAAGATCCAACTCTTAGAGGCTGGAACCAGGTGCGAAGGTATTTGGCAGAGAAATAGGGCATTTGGGTCTCTTGTACCGAATTTTCATTTCAAAGTTCCTTGATTTGATAATGGGGAGTCAGAGGAGACGCTCAGTCAGGAAGGGCCCCAGGATGCTGTGTGTCCTGGGTTACAAAGGCAATCCTGAGAATTTGATGGTGTAGGAACCTCAAGCAGCAACAAGGGAGTCTAGTAACTGTGCTGGGTCACTAAGGTTTCTCAGGGTTGGAAACCTTACCTACTCATGATTATTCCTACAATCATGAGAACCTTCCTCCTCACTGGCTTTCAGGAGTTTCCAGAGTAACCTACAAAAATACAAAGAAAAAGTTGTTGTGTAATCGCTGGCAATTTTATTATCATTGGAATGTCAGGAGCCTCCAGGGAAGAGAGAGCAGTGTAATGTCTCAAGCTTTGCAGCCAGGTTTACAGCAATAACAGAGGTCTCTTCTCCCCACAAAGAGCTCCTCTTCCCCT
>NW_011904914.1:0-1757 GCF_000151845.1 Pteropus vampyrus
GAGTGGAAAGAACCAATAGAAGCAGCAGGTTTAAGTCGGGGGGGGGGGGGGGGGGGGAGAATCAACCATTGTTACATAGAATGTGTTTGAAATACAATGTTTTTAAAAGGGAGAGAACAAATGTGAGTTGTCACTTGAAAGATGTTTAACCAGCATGCATAAATTGTTTTTCCTCCTCCTTCTCCCCATTCTGGATCATATCCATGGTGGTAAATATTTGCTAGGTCAGAGGTGTGAGGGTAGAGGGTAGAAAAGAGATTCAAATATGATCCAAATGGATAAAGCTTTAGGGATTTAATATTTAAAGAAATGAGTAGATAGAAAGAATAGAAAACACAGTGAAAAACAGCCTGAGAATCTTCAGTGTAAATGAAAGGTTAGAAACTGAAATGGTGAAAATAAACCCAGAAGTAATAAACATGCAATTTTGAGGAGGTAAGAGGAAAGGGGAATTGTGACCAGGATGAATAAAAAATATAAACAGTCATTAACCTTAAAAAACAAAAGTTTATCAGCAACAAGGAAAACTGGGGCAAATAGAAGGAAGTTTAATAATTTCATTCAATAAATATTAATTGAATGCCTCTGTGCCAGACACTGAGCTAAGAGCTGGGAACAGTAGTGGACAAAACATTAGATTTAAAGCACATGGCCAAGGCATAGAGTTGGGTCATTTCACAGTAACAGTAAATTCCCCTGGAAATCTGCATACTTTTGTTTGCACCATGAGAGGCCAGAAAAAGCTAAAGCAGAGAGAATGGGATCAAGTGAAAAACTGACATCTACATAAGTTGCATTTTTTTTAGGAGCTACATACACATATAACAGGGAACGTTCCTTGTCAGACCCTGTAAAATAATTTACACAGAATCATTGGGTGGTGTTATGCAAATATATGCAACATATGCTACATTTTAGCTGTACATTTTCAAATTAAAAAGATATATTTATATATTTTTTTCAGAGTGGCTGTTCCTACTACTTATTTCCTTATGAAAAGCACCTTTTGTTTAGACATTTCCACAGAGTACTGCTTGATTTTTTTTCTTTCCTATCTGTTTTCCTAAGAAAAGTATTTTTAAATGCCAAGTATTTTTTCAAATGACTAAATAGAAGACTAATAAAGTTATTGATTAAATTTTCTTCTTTCTTTTTGAGTCTCTTCACTTATGTTCAAGGCTGTAGAGGCAAATACAGCTTAAGAAGACAAATGACAAAAATATATTTGCGGCCACTCTCATGTTTGAACATATTAGGAGGATTTCGTGTATTGCTTCTTCTCAATGTAAATGGCATTTGGACTAAAGAAAAAAATAGTCTTCAGGATTCCAGAAACACTATAAAAAATCACCCACATTAATGTGGCAGAGTAGCTTGCTTAAAAGCCCTTCAGGTAGGCTGGCAGCTATAAATGGAAGTGGGAAATTATTCCTCACAACCTGGATCAAAAAATAATGCCACAATGAATAAGTGCTGTTTAAATCTAGCTTAATCTCTATAATTTTGAAAGAATGATAAAATCATTTGAATAAATGGGACATGTCCAACTAGCACCATACTACTCAAGTCCCTCTAGCATACCTACGTCAAGTTACTATTCCTAAAATAGCATGTTTGCAAGGTCAATAAGAAAATGTCATAGCCTTGGCTTCAAGACTGCCATCTGGCTAAATGACCTTATCTCTTACTACTGCCTAACAAATTCTATTCCATTCCAACAGAGATACCTCCCTACAATTTCTCAGTCTACCATTATG
>NW_011904915.1:0-2687 GCF_000151845.1 Pteropus vampyrus
GCCGCAAATTTGGTCAATGAAACGCCTTCTGGCTGCCCCCTCTGTTCTTGCACATGCTTGACTGCTTCCTTACTTCCTAGCACAAGCCGTCCTGGGCTCGTCTTGCACTTTTTCTAACCCAACCTGGAATTAACACCAAAAGGAATGGAGAATGATATTTACAGACTGAGATCTGAATAGTAGGTGAAACGCTACACAAATGTTTTTAAAACCCTGATATTAATGTAAAAGAAGATGTAGAGAAAAATGCAGCTGACTTTGCACATTTTGTCAAGTGACCCTTCTGCCTGGTTAAATCATTTGACTTAGTTTAACTGTCGTTTCTTCAGAAAATACCAGAAAAGTCCCAGGTCCTTGAGGATGAGGATCATTTCCCCCTAACATACATACATGTCTTTGGAGCCCTGAACTTGTCAATACTCATCCCACATCTCACCATTCAGTCCATCTCATCTGAAAGCCCAGCTGGGTAAGACCATACTTCCAAGCTCATGAGGGCGTTGACCACATCCAATTCCTTGCAGGCTACCAGACTGAGGGCCTCAGTTTCTTGCTGACTGTTGGTCAGAAGCCATCTTCATCACGTGACACTCTCCAAAGAGCATCTTATAACATGGAAGCTTGCATCCTCAAAGCCAGCAAGGAAGAGAGAGTGCTAGCAAGAGACACATTACAATCTTATGTAATCAAGAACAAATTAAACCTATTTTATTATATTCTAATAGGAAAAGTTTCAACCCACATCAAGGGGAGGGGATTACATAAGGATGTGAATACCAGAAGATGGGCATTAGGGCAGACCCCTTAGAGTCTGTCCACATACATGGATTAGATATTTGACTATGAGGAATCAGATAATAGACATATGAAGTATAATATCAGATGGTTATAAATCTACAAAAGCAAATGCCCAGAGGGATAAGATGGAGAATCAATGCGGAGACACCTTAGAGTGATGAGATAAGCCTCTGTAGGGAGGTGAAATTGGCCAAGGCTTGAATCATGAGAAAGATTGGTCACGGAGCGTGTGCAACAGGCAGGAGAATGAATATGTGTAAAGACCCCAAAGGAAATAAATTAGTTACGGAAGGAGGCCAGTAAGCCTAGAGAGACCATGAGAAGGGGTTTAGAGAGGCAGGCAATGATCAGACCATTTGGGACTTTTAGGCCATGTGGTGAAGAGTTCGGCTATTATCTATTTACAGTTTGAGGCCAGTGGAGGGGGTTAATATGGAGAGTGATATGATGCCTTTTTTGTTCTAATGGGATTTGTTCTGACTCCCCTTCTGTGAATGGGCTGAAGCAGGAGAGTGGAAGCAGAGGGGCCAGTTTGGAGGCTATTGCATTAATTCAGTTGAGACACGGCGATGACCTAGTCTAGGGTGGAGGCAGGGGATTTGATGAGAAGCGGCCAGATTCAGCGTATGTTTGAAAGTAGGGTCTGTGGGATTTCCTAATGGATACACAAGTGAGAAAAGTCAAGAGGTGATATACTCACCGGATCTGAGCATTTGGGTGGGTGGTAGCGGAGGGGAGATAGATACAAAGAATTGATGTCTTGGAGCATTTTCTTTTGAATAGACTTTTTATTTTTAAGATAAATTTTAGGTTCACAGCAAATGTACGGAGTTCCCATAGATCCCTCCCCAACGCCCACACTGCCTCCCGGCTGCCAGCATCTCATACCACAGTGGTACGTTTGTTACAATCTGTGACACATCATTGTCACCCAAAGTCCCCAGTGTGCGTCAGGGGTTCGCCCACAGTGTTATACGTTATGTGGGTTTGGACAAATATATAATGACGTGCATCTACCATTAGGTATCATGCAGAGCAGTTTCACCGCCTCAAAGATCATCCGTGCTCTGCCTTTTCGCCTTTTCCTCTCGCTTTTCCCCTAACTCCATAGTGCTGTCTCTTCCAGAATGTCACGTATTCGGAATCATACACTAGATAGCCTTTTTCGATTGTTTTCTTTCCCTTGATAATATGCATTTTAGGTCTCCATGTCTCTTTATGGCTTGACAGCTCATTTCTTTTTAGTACTGAATGATATTCCATTACCTGGACGTTACCAGAGTTTATCCATCACCTAGTGAAGGACATTTTGGTGGCTTCCAATTTGTGGCAATTATGAATAAAGCTGCTGTAGACATCTGTGTGCAGGCTTTTGCGTGGACACAAATTTTCAGCTCATTTCAGTAAAAACCAAAGGGCACAATTGGTGCGTTGTATGATAAAAGTATGTTTAATTTTATAAGAAACTTGGAGCATTTTTGATTGCATTAAATTCCATACACAGGTCTTCATAATCGCCTCATCTGTCACATAGATGCCACCACAGCTAATAGGTTGTGCGCTATTGCCGCTCGTATATTAAGGCCTTTTCATTGCCTTTCAAATTTTTCCACCCGTTTCCCCAAGATCAGTGTAGCGATATGGGTGCCATCTAGTGGACATAAAGAAAATGTCTTTTCCTAGAGCAACAACCACCATATAACCTCTCATGATTGATCCAGATGTGAATTTAGGGAAGATTGTAGAACATATATTAATACATATTAAATAAATATTTTCTTATTAAAAAAGTAGAATTTTGGCATTCAGGGTTTTGAAGAGCAATGACACAGTTTCTAGCAGATTTTAAAATGTACATACGCCTCACTCTATCTTATTTCTAGGAATCT
>NW_011904916.1:0-1902 GCF_000151845.1 Pteropus vampyrus
TCCACTGCAGTTCTCTTTATCTCTTTCAATGCCTCCCTCATGGCATCTCAGGAGTTCTTCACTAGAACTAAGAACATAAAAACTGAAGTTGAGGAGAAGGAACGTGGGGAGAGGGAAAGATATGGGCTTTGGGAAGGCACCATAGCCACACGATATTTACTTTGCCATTTTCCTGAGGGGCCTTGGTGACAGCATCTGGTCTGGGTGTAAATGTGAATCTGGACGATCCAGATGTTAAAGGGTGTGAATCAGAGGAATCCAATATGGCATAACCAGGAAGCCAGTGCTTTGAGGGACAGACCAGTGACTCACCACAACTTGATAATATCACACACAAGGACAAAATTTGGCAGCCTTGGCTTCCTAAATGGGAATAAAAAATACTACTAATTTTTTATAGTAGAAGAGAGAGTGCATCCAAAGTCAGCTTTTTAAAATGGTTCCAACTGTTGGTGTGCTTAATGCATTTGACAAGGAGAAGTTGAACAAATAATAGAAATTAGAAGCTGAATATTGATGTTACTTCAGAGGAGTCAGAAGTAAAGTAACTTAGGTGTAGCTTGTTAGTAGTTAAATCTTTAGTACTATGAAATATACTTCATGTGAAAAACCTCTTGAAAGTGATTCATATAGCTTATTTTCTTATTTACATTTGAATAGCATGGTCACAGTACTGAGTGCCTCTTGGCATCATAAGTAATAGCTGAGACTGGTCTCTCTAGTACCCTGGATTTCAGCCCATCCCCATGAAGGCAGTTATATTCTACATTTAGCCTTTGGAGAGAAAACAAAAGTAGATTCAGGGACCAAAATGATTCATGATAATGGATAAATGAAATTGAAAGCATTATATGTAAGTAATTATGTATCTTAAAATTATTTAATATGGGCATATTTTATGATAAAACTTTTACATGATATGTATACTTAAATAAAAAGTTAATTTTAAATTTGAAGAAAAAAACCCTCTACATTGGAGAAGGCAGCTGATGACACAATTGTTTAGAGAAATTTAAAAAAAAAAAAAAAAAAACAGAAGAAAACCCACTGAAGGATTTTGAGAAGCTCCAAATGGATTCAAACATGTTGATGGAGGCAGTGGGCAGCAATATGGCAAATGAGGTCTGACTTGAGTATCCATAATTTTCAAAAGGAAGTTTGAAATTCTCAGATAAGCTAAATTTTCTGAAAGAAGGAAAAAACCCTAGATTCATAATTCTGTGTCCATGAGTTTTGAAGGATAAAATGGGAGCAATGGTCTTGCTGCCCAGTCCAGGACAGCTGGGACCTCTGTTTTTATTCAACTGTATGGAAGTGGTCATGGTTCCCAGGACACCCCACATCGTGATCCTTTCCCCACATCCCTGCCCCACACTTATCAACTGTTAGGCTCTCATAGCACCGTGTACTTTCCTTCTGTGACAATTAACACAGTTTGTAATTAGATATTTATTTGTTTAATAATTCAATTGTCTGACATCAAGAACAGGGGCTATGTCTGTTTTGTTCAGAATTGTATCCCTAATGCCCATCTAGTACAAGGTATCTAGTAGTAATCAATAAATATTTTTGAACAAATAAATAGGTGAGCCTTAGCAGATTTTTTTCCTCTGTTTGGAATGTCTTCCCTTTTCCTAATTGCCCGGGGATCTCATATTTATGTTTTTCAAAACCCGGCTTGTATCACCACTTCCTAATACTGCTCCTGCAGAGGAAATTATAGCCTCCTTTCTTTCCACATTTTCTAAGCATCTGGATTGCCGTACTCCCAACACTCTCCTGAAATTGTTTGTTTGCATGGCTCTCTTGATGACAGACTGTCATCTCCTTGAGGTCAGCAACTGGGTCTTATTCATCTTTTTATTGCCAGTATCCAGTGGCATATAGTAGATGCTCAGGGAT
>NW_011904917.1:0-2271 GCF_000151845.1 Pteropus vampyrus
TCCATCAAAGGTCGCGTTGAAGCGTGAGAACAGGAGGCAGATGGGACAGGAGGAGAAATTGTAAAGAAGGTGAGCCAAGTATCTTAAAAGCAACTGTGAAGAAAATAGCAACAAGAACCCCTGTCTGCATTCTAGTCCTGGCTCTGTCATTCATTCATTCTTCATCATTCACTTCTCCCTTCCTTCATTCATTTATTCTGTCACCACTCTGAAGGCTAGCTTACCCTAGACTATTGTGTGAGGCTCCAGAGAAGATTTAAAAACTTTTTTTTTTTGGTCTGTCATGTGAGGATATTGAAATCACTAAGGGCATCATCTTACTCTGAGATTCAAACGGGGGTATCCTCTACAGGGACCCTTTAATGTTGTCTTCTAATTTATTTTATTTTATTTTTATCCAGGCAGTTTCCAAGTAGACCAAAAAGTGGACTTGAGTCAAGGTCCTGTCGTTGAACCTAAACTCAGACGGTTTGCTGGAAGACAGGTTCAAAACAATAAAAAAAGAAAGTAAATGATGGGTGACTTCTTGGTCTTTTCCCTTATCTTCCTGGAATTTAGGTGTTTTCCAGGGAGCTTGTCCACACCCATCCCCCTAACTCCAAACTGGAGACTGTCAAGGGGACATAAGGCCAGCCTCTTAGGACTTTTTACTATGCATGCAGTGGAGCATTGAAAAGCTGCAAATTCTTTCACCCATAATTCTAGTTTCTTTTCCTTTAATACCCTCCGAGGGGCATGATCTTGAAGGGTGCTTTCCATGGTTATTTTACTAATTTCCCCAAGAACTCCAGGAGACAGGCATTGTCTTAACTCATTTCACAGATAAGGAGACTGAGAGGTTTAGAAATTTGCCAAAGTCCAAGCTAGAATTTGTACCCAGCTTTATCTAACACAAAAGCCCCAAATCCTTTCAGTATACCAGATCGCCTCTCCCTAAGTTTTAAAATAATATATCTCTTTAAAAAAAATTTTTTTATACCACATCAGAAAAATGAGCATGAATTGAAAGTTTACTAATCTGCTCTGTCAGGCCACTGGGCAAAATGAATTGGTGAGGGAGGAAAAGGTTACAGAGGAAATAACTAATAAAAATAGATTAAAATTAATGGTATGAAATAACATAAGAAAGGTTAAAAAAAAACAATGAACCAACAGATGTCAGCTCACATTCTGTCAATGACTTAGGACTTTGGAGAGATAAGAAGCTATTAGAGTGTGGTGGGGCTAATTAGGGAAAGGGGTATGGGAGAGAAGGAAGTCTGGAGATGGATTTTAAAAGAGATGATGGGGTATGACTTGGCACAGCCTTTCATATAGAGAGAATGGCTTGAACAAAGATGAGACGTGGTCAGTATGGGGGAAATTTGTGAGAGGCCACTGAGGTTTTGAAATACCAATGTGAATGGCATTTACCCAAGGAGGGAAAAAAATGACCGAGATAAAAATCAGATTAAATCGATAGAGTAAAACACCTTGACCTACAGTGGTCTCTTCCACAGTAATGCAATAATATTAACTGAAAATGGCTTGTTTAAACAATATGATCACGATTTTAAATCAGTCTCATTGTTACTGAAACTCTCCCTCCAAAGTAAAAGCAATCCTCAAAAGATAAAAATACAAGAAACAGCTTCGAATTAATTATATAAACACCTGCCACATTTTTTTTAGTGAGGTATTCTTTTGAATCTGTTTCTGAGAAGGAATCCCGAGTATGTTTGCAGAAAAGAGATCCTAGATTCGACTCAGAGATTAGTGGGTGCAGTGGAGCAGAAGAACATGGAAAGTTTTTCCCATTAGCAGGACGTGACATTTTTGTCGATCTCACAGATGTAGTTCTTCTTTCTGCAAAACTGCATACACACATTTGCATGGGCATGACCTGCGCCTACAAGAAAGGATTGGTGTTGGAACTGACACTAGCCAGTTCAGAGGAAACTCTTGGGAGAACACCTGCCCTGCTCACCGAGGGACACAGAGTTCCCCGACAGGATGCTGACCATACTAGGGAGCGCCTGGAACTTAGTTCTCTGGCAGAAAGCAGCAGCTCTGCTCCGGACTCTGATTCCAGATTCCCTGAAAGGTTGCCTGACTTTTTTATTGCAAGTCTTGTTCTGTGGAATTGCTTTCCTTTATCATATTTGTTGCAAGTCTTGTTCGGTGGAATTGCTCTCCTTTGTCATATTTGTAAAGAGACCTATTCGTATTCAATAATAATTGCTTTCCTTTATCATATTGAATGCCAATAAGTCTCCTTACAAATATGATAAA
>NW_011904918.1:0-1139 GCF_000151845.1 Pteropus vampyrus
TTAGGAGGCAGTTCAAGACGCATTTCGATTTCCCCGATTTTCTAAATGATGCGACAGATGCAGTACTCACTGCATTATTTTTTTCCAAATTGGCATGTTTTTCTTTTCTTTTGGTTTGTTCGCGCGTTAGGAAGAGATGTCGAAGCATCACCGCCCCCTGGCAGGCGGCGAGGGTCGCTGGCTTGCGGGGGACGCGAAGGGCGCGGAGCCGGCGGCGGGGCGGCCCACCCTCCGCACGGAGCAGGGAGCGGTCGGAGGCCAGGGGACGTGGTGGGGACACTCTCCACGTGTCTCGTTATTTTCTCGCGGAGCATCGATAACCTCATTTCTCGCGTGCTTTCCAAATCGATCTTCCTCTTTTTAAATCTAAGGGTTTTGGAGGATCCCCTAAATTCTGGATCCGCCTGACGCATGCCGCCTCGGGCAAGACACTCAACATTTCGAACTCGGTTTCCCATCTGTAGAGGGAGATGAGAATACGTACTCTCGAGTTTGTCGTAAAGATTTCATGACACAGCGTGTGTCTGGGTCTATGACAGTGTTTGGGACATAAGTAAATGCTATTTTACTTGGGACATAAGTAAATGCTAAAAACCATAAGTAAATGCTATTTCTATTCCTTTCTCGATGCGACTATTGCTTGTCTCCGATAAGTCACATTTTATTTGACATCTGCATGCCACTTTTAAAATATGAACCCGTAATCATGGTCTGGAGCAAAAGTGTAAACGATTTTCAGTGAGATTAAGTTCATGAACTAAAAATGCCTTTTATTTTTAAGGCGCCGTATTCGGCACAACAGAGAATAAAGTCGAATGCAGCATAATCCCTTCCCTGACGCGTACACATTCTGCTTGACCCCTAAGGGGAGCGTCCAAAACTCGTTAGCTTGGTCAGCAGGCTGGATCGTAGATGGATGATGCCTGATGTGGACTGTCGCTTTGGTGGTTAGAGCGATGATCCCGAGGCCAGGCATCCATAGAGAGGACGGCGGTGGTCCAGAAGCCCTCAGGGGGCCTTCCTCCGATAGCTACTGAGTAAAGCAATGGATCGATGAATTAATTGAAGACAAAACAAGGCACATATAGACAGCCCTCAGTTGAACTAGGGACTGAAATCTAGTAGCAGGATTTAGATTG
>NW_011904919.1:0-1222 GCF_000151845.1 Pteropus vampyrus
GAACTAATGTTCGGTACACTTCAACGGTGTGCCAGAAACTTGTCAGGCACTTAAGAGAGGCCAGTTCTTGTCCCCAGCGTTCTGTAAGGAGAAGAAATCAATGAGAAAGAGAAAGAACTGATATACAACGAAGACATGCAGATACTGCTCATTCATTGTTTTCAATCATTAAATCATTAAAACGATTTTAAAAGCAATATTATTTGTTTTCTTTTTATAGTAGTGAAATGGAGACTTGAAAAAAACAAAGGAAACTTTTCCAAGATAACAGTACTAGTAAGTGGCAGGGCCAAGATTTTTTAAACAAATATCTATGATTCTTTTATTCAACAAACATGTTTTGGATGCATATTACATGCCAGGAGATGTCCTGACTACTAGGGGGACTGGCTAACGTTACCCTATCTCTCTACTTAGAAAATTTATACTATCCTGTGTTAGGAGTAAGGATAATCACATACGTATATTAAAAACAGAATGAATAGGCACTCAAATTAGTAAGTATAATCACATGTGTAAATATTATAGAGGACAGCACACAAGTTTGTAAGAAACACACTCAACTTGGTCTTTGGAACTCGGTATCGGTCCCTGAGTATTCTAGTTTATTAGTTAAAGGACAAACGGGAGTTCGGCAGACAAGGTGGAAAGCGATGAGCAAAGAGCATCCTAGACAAAGGAAGTAACATATGCGAAGGGCTGGAGTCAAATAAGGCAAGTTAATCATAATAATATATAATATTTTATTGATCATTTAATTAAAACGATGTATTCCTTGCATCCTTTTAAGAAACCTGTGAGTCAGCTTTGCTTCCATAAATGAGGTTGTTCTAGGTATCAGAGTGGCTAGATCATGGATCTCTGTCATTACAAGATATTTGGGTTTTTATCTTGAGCATAGTGTTGCAAACAAACAAATGATATGGTTACAGTCGTGTTTTTTGCTCACTTTTTTCGTGTATGTGTGTGTGGGGGGGGGAAGGGAGTGAGAGAGAGAGAAAGGAAGGGAGAGGCGGGGAGGGTGCAGGTGCAGAGAGAGAACTGAGTGGATCAGTGCCTGAGAGATAGCAGATATAGACGGTGGCCTTTGTTTTTATAAAACAGCAATTGAAAAATTCTCTTAATGACTATATTTTTGTGAGAAAAGTAGGAAACAAAATACAGTTGTATATTTATTATATTCTGTCAAGCATACTTTCCCAAGTCCTAGAAATAAACTTTT
>NW_011904920.1:0-1044 GCF_000151845.1 Pteropus vampyrus
TCCCCAGGAGCTGCTGCTGTAGTCCAGGCAGAAAGTAATGACAAGACGAGACGGCAGGGGCAAAGGGAAGCGAGCAGAACCGAGACGCACTGTGGAGACTCGGCACCTGCCGGATGGCGGAGGAGTCAGCGACGAGGTACTCAGGACGCTGCTGGTGTTTTTAACGTAAAACATGAATAGAAGCGCGCAGGGTGTTGTGTTCTTTAATACTTATCTGATGGGAAGAAGCGGCCCCCCATCCCTCAGCTCCCAAAGACATGTATACGACGGCTCGAGACGATATTCATAATGATGTATTTTATAGTATATGAACTTTGCCATCCGTGGCGCAGGCACCGAAAAGTCAATATGAGTAAATTGACAAGCTCATCAATGAATGAAATTAATTTTCTTTTTCTGCTGTATCACGAAACATCATTTCAAAATGTCATGGTAATATTCACCGTCCATGATCGTAGCCAAGCGACAGAGAGACAGCAGAGTTAAAAGGTGGCTACATCAGAGCATCTGATGCACGGGAGCACGTGCAGCCACTGAAACGGGCATCGGTTCCGGTGGGCGCATAGCCCCAATATCTCCTCTCAGACTATGTCCCATCTACAGCCGAGATACTTCTGCCCTTCGAGTGTGAGAAAATGGATTTTAACACATTGCCCAGTTTTAACCTAAATCCAGTGTTCTCTAAGAGGAGAGATGGTCAGGCCGAGAAGGCGGCCATAGAGATCAGAAAGTTGAGCCTCCTTGTTCCAGAAACAGGGAGAAGGAGGCTTCCAGAGGGTCCCACACAAACAAGCCAAGAATGGGTCCCAGGGCTTCACCTCTGGACTCCAGCCATGGTCGGTGGCCCTGCCGATGGGGAGGAGATGACAGACGGATCCCAGAGCGTCAGCAGGTGGCACAGGCCTTGAGAGTGTGGCCACTGTTTTGTGGAAAGAAGCAGAGACGCTCAGTTGGCCAAGAACATGCTGGAAGGGTACCGGCTCATTCATCCAGTCACTGGACAACTCATCACTGAGCTGACCATGGGTGGACGCCATCGTAAGC
>NW_011904921.1:0-1638 GCF_000151845.1 Pteropus vampyrus
AAGAGTTTCCACTTGTTTTATCAGATCAGGAGAAATAAAAGCTAAGAGTCTTAACAGTTAGGCTGGGTCACAACCCCATGGTGTAGGCCACAGCAAGTTACCGGTACCTCACAGATCAAAAAGAGTTTGGGAAAGCTTTCCTGCAAAAGCCTTTATTTGGAGCGCTCTCACCTCTGCTTGGTGAAATAACGATCTGAACACAGAAAGGAGAAAGGAGGCAGGAGGTTTCAGGTCAGGTACATTCCCACCTGAGCCCCAGTGGAAAATATTCGTGACATCCCAAATGCTGCTGGAGGAGTGAAAACTAACATGCTGCACTTTGGAGATCCATTCGGCAGTAGTTATTAAATATGAAGATGCTTGCACTCCTGCCCAGCAGTGCCACTTCTAGGTCTCCGCCCTAGGAAGATGCTCTCACAAGGAGATCCGCTCCAGGAGATACTGCTACATTGTTTGTAAGATCGAGACATTTAAAACAACCTGAATCTCCATTTATGATGAATAAATAAAATGTGGTATATATAAATGTTCAAATACAAACAAGCAAATGCAAAGGCATGAACTAGATTTTTATAGATCAATATGGATAGATTTCAAAAGTATAATTTTGAGTAAAGAAAACAAGTTGCAGAATGATGCATTCAGAATGATATCATTTAAAGATATTAAATTGTATCTTATTCAGGGCTACATCTATGTACAAGCTGTTAACAATGAGCTAAGAGATATGTGCTAAATTCATCATTGTCATTACTTTTAGAAAGAGAAGTTAGACCAGGAACCATGAGAACTTAAATTTTATCTGTAATGTTTTATCTCTTTTAATAAAAAAAATACTTAAAGCTTAAAAGATAAATATTAACAACTGAATTTAGAATTATCGTAGGGATATGAGAACACTATTCTATACTGAAAAACTTGTTCTCAAAAAAACAATATGGGTATGAATCTGATTTTGAGTATATATGTGTGTTGCATTGTATTGTGTTGGGCAGAGACATTGGTGAATAACCTTGACCATGATCCTTCAGGAATATCCACTTGCAGGCAACAGAAATTAATCATTGCCATGGCATTTAAATTTGAACAACATGCTGAGGTTCTTCAACACCAACGGAGCTTTTTAACCTTCTGATGAAAACTATGTCCTCTTGACTCCAGGGGGGAAGAATACGCATATACACAATTTGGCATGTTATTTCAGGGGGGGTCGTAACCCTCAGGTTAAGAGTCTGCTCTACTGCAGGATACCCAGAGATTGACTTCCTTTGACCTCCAAAACAGCTGTTAGAAATGTGCAGCAAAAAGACCAGGGAGACTTGTTAAAATGTACTGTAAAATGTACTGTATAAATACAACATTCTCTTTGCAGAAAGACTGTTTGGACTGAGTGTGTGTGTGTGTGTGTGTGTGTGTGTGTGTGTGTGTGCGTGTGTTATGTAAAGCTGCTAAAACCTTTTATGAGGCATATAAGCACAGCTTTTCAAGAGCTTTCAGTTTGCATCTTGAAGTGTCATGTCAATAAGTCAGATCATTCTGGGAAATCTGAGACATGGGAAGCCCAGCTTCTGCCAGTGTAAATGCCAGCGAGCCAGTTCTCGGGACCTGCTTTCCTCAGCCTGGAGCAGGAAATTTAGA
>NW_011904922.1:0-1359 GCF_000151845.1 Pteropus vampyrus
ATTTTACTCTAAAATTATATCTCTAAGCAAAATGTTTCTTCTTAGCTCAAAGTCTAAATATCCATCTGGGCATGACTCTTCCTTGTCCCACAGTCAACTCAGTCACAGCATATTGAAACTGAACCCTTCACCTTTTATGTCAACCCACCTTTATACCCGGCAGATAATAAAGATCAAGTTTATGTTTCACTTCATCTTTTACAAACCTCTATCTTAGCATCTACAGTACTTTACTCTTCTTATCTGTTTAATGACAGTCTTTCCTTATTGTATTCTAAACTTTTTAGGAACAGCAATTAAAAAATATATTTTTACTATCTTTTATCCTTATGTGTATATTTTATCCTCAGAGCATAGCATAAGGCCTGGGACTTAAAAAGTTCTCAATGCTTGTTTGCATTGAGTGGGTAAGACCAAGGAAAAAGATATAATCAGGTGACATATTATAAAAAAAAGTGTGGCATGGTGATCTCAGGTGGTATATCCTGAGAAGATATACCTCCAAGTACAAGGTAAGTCTCAAGAAAAAGCAGCAGGATCCCAGTTATATTATGAGTGGGTGAGAGTGAGGTCGATAGCTCTTACTGAACATGAGTCAAGCTGCTGTAGTGAAAAAAGCCACAGAACTCTGCTCCTATTGCCCTGGCCACATAAAGAGTATGTTAACATTGTGTGTTGCCTTTCTCTCTCACCAGATGTGATATTATAAGGGTGGAAACCCTAGCACAGTCATTTTTGTGACCATGGTCCTTAGGTTAATCTCTAGAACATAGTAAACACTCAGCAAATACTGTTAGATAAATAAATGACATAGTAAACTTTTTGAATCTCACTTTTCTGATATATAACATAGAGATAATAATAAGTACTTAGTGATTATTTTAATGACGAAATTGAAGCATGTAAGTAAAACAACAGTCACAATTACTGCAAGAAAAGTACTATAAAAATATGTCACTTTGTTTATATGTTGGTTACTCCAAGACCAATATTGTTTCCAAAGTTTGGGGGCAAAAAAAAGGAAAAAAGGAAGAAAGAGATGATATACTTTTACAAATTTATTTTAGGACTCTTCTCAACATTATGAAGGAGGTAAGCCATTTTCTAAGTAAGAAAACTGATGCTTTATAAAAGTAAGTTACCAGCCAAGTCAAATAGTTAAAAGTAGTTACAATAGGATTAAAAATTATTGTTTCTGAATCTGATGCATGAGCTCTTTTCACTGTAAGGAGTAAGAATCACATTCCCTCAGTGGTAGTGGGTAGATGGATTCAGACATAGAGAGTCAGATAGGAAGTTAATGTTTGGCTTTATATAAGATAAACTGTTTATGATAATTGTGCAGAGAGGTTATTATAG
>NW_011904923.1:0-2023 GCF_000151845.1 Pteropus vampyrus
ATTAGGCAAATGCAAGGTGGTCAGGAGTCTTTGCCTGTGGCCAGGGAGGGATTCTAAGAGGGATTTATCAGCAGCCCTCCCAGGGTTCACAGTGGGCCAGCCCCAACGCCTCCTTTTATGCCTCACCAGGCAGCTCAGTACCGATTGGAGGCTCAACTCTGAGACCAGTTGTGTGTTTCTTTAATAACAACTTCATTGAGATATAATTACATACCATAAATTTGCCATTGTAATGTGTATAATTCAGTGGTTTTTAGTATAGTCACAGAGTTGCGCAACCATCACCACTCTCTAATTTTAGAACCTTTTCATCACCCCAAAAAGAAACCCCACGCCAATTAACAAACATTCCACATTTCCCTCTCCCCACAGCTCCTGGCAACCACTAATCTACTTTCTCTATATACAGATTAGCTTCTTCTGGACATTTCTTATAAATCGATTCATACAGCATGCGGTCTTTTGTGGCTGGCCGCTTTTACTTAGCGTTGTTTTCGGGGATCATCCATGTTGTAGAATGTATCATTGCTTCATTCCTTTTTATTGCCACATAATTTTCCATGGTACTACGTTTTGTCTATCCGTTCATCAGTTGGTGGACAGCCGGGTTGCTGCCACTCTGGCTGTTACAAATAGTGCTGCTGTGAACGTTGGTGTACAAGTTTTTGCATGGGCATATGTGTTTGATGCTCTTAGATGTATACCTGGGAGTGGAATTGCTGAGTCCTGTGGTAACTCTAGGTTTAACATTTTGAGGAACTGCTAGGCTATTTCCCAGAATAGTTGCACCATTATACATCCCCATGAGCAGTATATAAGGGTTCCAGTTTCTCCATATTCTCACCGTCCCTCGTTATTGTCCGTCTTTTTGACTCTAGTCCTCTTAGTGGATATGAAGTGGTATCTCATTGTGGTTTTGATTTGCATTTCCCTAAGAGCTAATTATGTCGACTAACTAATGATGTTTTCATGTGCTTATTGGTCATTTGTAACATCTTCTTTGGAGAAATAGCTAGTTATTCAAATCCTTTGCCCGTTTTTATCAGTTCGTCTTTTTATTGTTGAGTTGTAAGAGTTATTTATGGATTCTGGATACCAGTCTGTTATCAGTTATGTGATTTGCAAATATTTCCTCCCAGCCTATGGCTTGTCTTTTCACTTTATTTATGGTATACTTTGAAGTATATAAAGTATCGCAGGAGGAAAACATTGAAATTCGATTTAAGGAAAGGTGGCCAGGGAAGGCAACCTCGTGGAGAAAGTGGATTTTTAATGAAGACCTGAAAAAAGTAGAGGAACGGGTGTCTGGTGGAAGACAGAGGGACTGGCCCCTGCAGAGCCCCTGATATGGACTCGAAGGACCACAAGGAAGGGAGTGTGGCTGGAGCAGAGCAAGCGGAGGGGAGGGGGTTCACTCAGCCGGCTTTTACTCGGAAGTGGGGGCCATGGCGCTCTGGAGTGAGGAAGGACAGGGTCTGCGTTATATCTGCAAAGAACCCCGGGCGCTGCCTCCCTGGGCAGAGCAGACTGTCTAGAAGGGCCAGGTTAGAAGCGGGGAGGCCAGTGAGGGGGCTTCTGCAACAGTGCAGCAGAAAGATGATGGCCGTTTGGAGTGCGGTGGCAGAGACGGGGTGGTGTCGCAGTCTGGATATATTTCGAAGGCAGAACCAGCCACAGATGAATGCGATGCTGTTCCTTATTCTCACCCTCTGGGCTACAGAGACGTCCCGTTTCTGTCCATGGTCTCCCTCTGACGGGACCCAATCTCTTCTCCATGGCCAACCAGCAAATTCTTCTTGAACAAATTCTCTCATTTTTTGCATGTTCAGTGTGTGCCAAGTTCCCTACCGTGAACATCCTTATTTATTTATTTTTTGTGTGTGTCAGACCAATGACACAGACATCGAGTTATTCCCTTTGTCCACACAAGGCTCCTTTCTCGTTCCACACAGATACAAATGTGCGTTTCCTTTTAGACCTATTTGTACTCTTCCCCATCCCCTCCCCGTGGTTTAATGTGTAG
>NW_011904924.1:0-1744 GCF_000151845.1 Pteropus vampyrus
TGCCCACTGCGTGAAAGGGCTCATTCTGTGGAAAATGAAACTGAGCTGTAGTCAAATAATTAAAAAAAACCTGAGAATTCTTGGCCATCCTTGAATTGCACTGGTTCGGGAACTTCCGCCGATTCGTTTGCCAGGCCGTCTATTACATTACCGTGCACTGAACGAAAGGGCTTCATTTCACGAGGTGGGAAAAGAACAAACCAAAAAATAAGAAATAGAGAATACAGGTGCATTTTTCTAGTACTTTCTTACTATATAATCTTCCTTTTCATGCACATTCCCGAAGCGTCATGTAAAGCATCAGCTGTGTCTTCGGTCATCACGTCTTTGCTGGTAGTCGTCAGCCGTGTGTTGCAGCATTTATTTGGGAAACTCTCAAACATCTTTCCTCGTGTAATTTTTTTTGTGTGGGAATCTGTTGGTTCAATTCCCCAGGTTTATAGCCGTGGAATGAACAGCTGTTAGAAAGAAAGCGCCGTGGGATGACCAGCTCGGTTCACTTTGAAAGTCCCATTCTTCGCTAATGACTAAGGTGGCTGTGTGGCCCCGTTCCGGAGTGAGCTGACACCATGGGGGCTGCGGTGTTGGGGAATGGACAGTGGGAAAGGGGGGTTCTGCCTCCACCACAGCAGCGGCCTTGAGATCAGTCAAGGAAAAGCAGAGCACGAGCCCCCCCACCTCCCCGTCCCCCCCGCCCCCCACGGGCCACACCGTGGGGTCCGACGCAGGCTCGGCCACCGCGGGCCGTGGCACACCGCTGTGTGCGCCAAACCCGCCAAGAGCGGAGACCTTAAATCTCGTCACCACCCCAAACGGTCCTTAGGCGAGGTGACGGGGTGAACTAGGGCCGCCGTGAGTCATTTTCCAGCGCAGGCTCCGCCCACCACGTTGTCACCGCGTCCTGCTCCTTGAACCGATGCTACCTGTCGACTCTCTCGGCGAAGCTGGGAAAAGCGAAGGAGTGAAAACAGCACGTGCGCGAGGAGAGCTAACTGCGGCCGGATTTCAGGGCGCTGCTGGGGGGGCGCGGGGCCCCTGCATTAACTGCCAAGTAGCTTCCTGAGGCAAAAATGGCGTAACCGGCTCATGCTTCTATCCGTGCGAAGTGCTGCTCCGCAGTGCACGGTAAATGGAATGCGTGACTGTAAATATCTGTTGCTTATTTTATTGGATGCAAATAAATACTATGCCCAGATTACAAAGTCTTTTAAAAAAATATTTTAATCACGTGTTTGAAAGAACACGCGTTCGTGGCAGCCCTCCCTGGGGTGGGCGTGCTTTCTGAGAGCTGGTAGGGATCCTTTACGGGGTGCATGACACCACACATCAGCAACTGATGAGGCAGAAGGAACGACGAGGCGCTGGAACGTGTGTGGGGCGCTGATGAGACAGCCGCGGAGACGCTTGCTGGCGCCTCTCAGACTCCTGCCTGGCGGTCGCCGGTGCTGGGTGCCGGTGCTGGGTGCCGGTGCTGGGTGCCGATGCTGGGTGCCGATGCCGGGTGCCGCTCCGCTGATCAGAACTCGCTTAATGAGGGGACCGAGTGAGACTGAAGAGTCAGCAGAGCACGCACGTCATGGCTCCTACCTCGTCCACAGCAGTTAAGGGACGATGACTCCGCTCACGAGGGAAGCAGCAGGACAGATGTGTGCGTCCCCCAAGGCTGATCCTAACCACTGGCAGGAACTTCGCTTCAGAGAGCGGCAGAGCAGACGGACGAGGCTGTGTCCCGGACACGGAGGCT
>NW_011904925.1:0-1393 GCF_000151845.1 Pteropus vampyrus
GAGCCGGGGGGCGCACCCACTGGACGGAGAAGGAATCTGAGTTCGCGTGAGGCTTGGCCAGAAGTCACAAAAGGCACTTAGACAGATGTCACGCAGGCCGTCCCCATCAAAGGATGCCAAGGCTGCCGGCCAGGAGGGGCCCAGGGGCCACTGGGAGGCCACAGCTAACAACAGTCTCCTCCACGTGTGTGCTCTGCGGGCGGGGTGGATGGAGAAGCCCTCACCCTGAGTGTCTCCCACCTGCAATGACCCACTAATCAAGGAGGGTGTGCTAGGCTTGGACACAGGTGGACTCATTGGGTGACTTTACTGACACCTTGTGCCTGGGCTCCATCCACAATTATTTAGTAAGTCCCTGCCACCTTCCCCCACTTGTCCCAGGCCCTGGAAATAGAGCCCACCTCAAAGGGACAGGGTCTCTGCCCCTGTGTGTCCACTCCAGGGGAGGAGGCCAACCAGGGGGCTCCTACAATAACATGTCCTTTTGTGAGACCTGGCGTGGAGAGGCCCGAAGACGGAATGGGGAGAGGGACAGGAAGGGGCGAGTCCCAGATCAGGCTGGCGGGAAAATCTCTTGGGACAGGTGACAATGAGCAGAGACCGAGCCACACCTTGTTCTAGGGGAGGCAGTTCCGGGCTGGGACAGCCGCTGCGAGTGCCTGGGGCAGGAACCAGCTCCCGTCAGAGGAACCGGAGCTCGGGGGGCTGCTGGGACCTCGGCTTCAAGGACGTTGGCCCCTGGGGGCTTCCGATCACGCTCTGCATCGCTTTATCTTGGCCTTCTTTCGGACTGTCGCAAAAGTGCCAAAGAATTCCCAGACACTCGCCCGGGTCCCTGATGTCCGACGGGTACCAGCCCCGGGGCCCGTGAGGGACTTTACCAGGAAATGGGCTCTTTGAGGCACAGTCCAGGTGAAGCCACATCAGTATCTTCATAGGAGGAGGGAAGTGTGGACATAGACGCGGTGAGAGGCCAGAGGCGGAGAAGGGAGTCAGGCCGCCGCCAGCCACTGGACGAGGAGGGAGGCCCCACCCCCACGTCCTCAAGGACGCGCGGCCCTGCCAACACCTGGGCTTTGGGCCCTGGCCTCCGGAAATGCGAGGCAAAGTTGTGTTGCTTTCAGGCATCCAAGTTTGGGGCATTTTGTTAATGGCATCCCAAGTACTAAAATTCAAAAACTTTTTTTCACAAAATCGTTGACAGATTTTCAGACTGTCAGCAAAGTGGCAAGAATAATAAAGAATTCCCAGGAGCCCTTCACCCAGATTTTCCAAATGTTAAATTTTTATTGTATTTGTGTTACATTTTCCTCTGTGCGTGTGTGTGTAGCGTATGAATCTAAGTATCTATCATCTTTCTATTATCTACCTGGTTTTTCTGAACAGTCGAGGG
>NW_011904926.1:0-2111 GCF_000151845.1 Pteropus vampyrus
CTCTCTCATCGGTAACTAATGCTTTCTCTTGCAGCTTTTAAGATTCTTTCTTTGTATATAACCTTTGGGATTTTAATTGTGATGTGTTTTGGTGTGGGCCTATTTGGATTCATCTTGTTTGGGACTCACTGTGCTTTCTGGGCTTGTATATCTATTTCCTTCATCAGGTTAGGGAAGTTTTCAGTCATTATTTTTTCAAATAGGCTTTTAATTCCTTGCTCTCTCTCTTTTCCTTCTAGTACTCCTATAATGCTAATTTTCATACACTTGATGTTGTCCCAGAGACCCCTTAAACTATCCTCATTTTCTTGGATTCTTTTTTGTTGTTGGTGTTCTGATTGGGTGTTTTCTGCTACCTTATCTTCTAAGTTGCTAATTCGATCCTTTATTTCATCTAATCTGATGTATTCTTTATTTTGTTTATTGTATTCTTCATTTCTGACTGATTCTTTTTTACGTTTTCTATCTCCATTTTTATGTTTTCTATCTCTTTGTTAAAGTTCTTACTGAGTTCATTTACTCTTCCCCTGAGTTCATTGAGCATCCTGATGACCAGTGTTTTGAACTCTGTGTCTGTTAGATCGCTTATCTCCATTTTGTTTAGTTCTTTTTCTGGATCTGTGTTTTGTTTTTTTGGGGGGAGTGAGGGAGGGGAGATGTTTCTTTGTCTCCCCATTTTGGTTGCCTCCAAGCGTTTATTTCTATGTATTAAATAGAGGTCTTATGTCTTCCAGTCTTAGTAAAGTGGTCTCATGTAGTAGGTGTCTTATGGAGCCCAGTGGCACAGCCTTTCCTGTTCACCGGAGGTGGATGTTCCAGGTATGTATCTTTTATGCATTGTGGGTATCCTCCTGTTGTAGTTAAACCTTAGTTTTTGTTTGCACGTCAGTGAGAGGGATTAACCCTCAGGATAATTGGTTATGAGGACTGGCTGGTGAGGGGCTAATCCTTCAGAGCAGGATTCACTTTAGCAGGGCTCTCATGCCTCTCTTTCTGCCCTTTGGGTGTGCAATCCTTAGCTATAACCCCAGGTGGTGCTCTGGTTTGGTCTGAAGCAGGCCATTAGGTATGCCAGCATTTGAGATCTTCTGGGAGGGTCTATGCCACAGGCCAAATTGAGCCACAGGCTGTGCCTTATCTTGGGACACCTGGCAAGAGTCACCAAGCTATTTTTAGATGGATACCACTCACACCGGACTTAAAGGTGCCTCAAAGGTCAAACAGAGGTTGGCTGCTGCTAGTGCCAGGCTTGGGGCTGCTCAGGAAGAGATATGTGGCATGTGCGAGGCCAGATGCTGCTTATTTCAGTTTTGTGAACATTTGATGAATTTTAGAAAATCTGCAGCATAAGCCAAGACAGGCCATTTATACGGAAAAGCCACTAGAGGCAGGTTGGGTGGGCCCTCAAGTTTGGTGCGGCAGGGTCTCAGGAAATCACCAGGGTGAAGTAGCTAATGTTAGCCAGGTTGTTGGATACTCAGATACAGTGGCTGCCTGAATCTATGCACCTAGAGAGGGTAGAGCTCAGCAAAGGAACAATGACTTCTGCCAGTATGTCTGTCTGGGAGAAAGCTACCCTTCTAGACCTTGCCCTGAAGCCTAACAACTCAATTTTTCCTCGTATGTCACTGGACCTTTCAAGCAGCTGCCCAGCGCTGGAGCTCAGTGAGTCTGTCAGCAAGTAAATCTGTGCACAGAACCCTTAAGAGAGACATCTATAACTCCAACTGCCCTTTGTCTCACTCTGACACAATCTCCACTGGTTTTCATGGCCAGAAGTTCTGGGGACTTCTTTTCCTGGCACTGGAAATCTGGGCTGGGGAGCCCAGTGTGTAGCCAGGACCTCTTGCTCTTCAGGGGGGAACTATACAGCCAAGATATCCTCTCTGATATTTAACTGTCACAAACAGATGTAAGTCCAGCATGTTCCATGTCTTTGCCCCTCATACCAATCTTAAGGTGGCCTCTTCTGTATGTCCCCAATTGTAGAACTTCCATTCAGCTAGACTTCAGACAACTCCCAATGATGATTGTTTTGTAGTTTAGTTGTCATTTTAATGTGGTTGTGAGAGGAGGCAAGCACATCATTTACCATCTTGACCTAATCACTC
>NW_011904927.1:0-2143 GCF_000151845.1 Pteropus vampyrus
TTTAATGTGAAAGGCAGAACTGCAGAACCATTAATCAAAGTTTTTAAATTTGCTAGAAATAGAAAGATGTTTCTCAGGGGCTTATTTGGCCAATTTTATTTAATATTTCTCATCTCTGTAAGTTTTATTCAGCATTTTAACCTGAAAATGTGCTTTCCTTCCTCTCTCACCCATATAGTTGGTTCTCACAACTATTTTCATTAAGAGAGCAATGTTTTCATTCCAAGTCAATAATGAGGGATTAAGCAAAGTATAGAGCTGTTATTAGAACAGACATTTATTTCACTGGAGGGCTTTCCAGTGGTTTAGAGCCAAGAAATGGAGACCATGAATTAGAGTTGCTTCTTTTGCTTCTCAAAACTGACCTAATTAAGTCAGGATGATGAAATTGGGGAGTCTTACTTTCTGAATTCAGATAGAAAGATTATGTTGGTAAAATAGAATATTTTCCACCGTTAGATAAAACTTGTCTTTTTGAGAGTGTGTCAATTAAAGCACGGTAACTATAGCTATAAATACAACAGTGTTAGAAATATTATTAAAGCTAAGACAAGATCAAAGAACAATTATTCAATAAAGTTTCTATGAATAAGCACCAAAGTGAGGATTAAAGATCAGTCCTTCTAAACACCACCACCACATAAGTGAAATCATTAGCAAGCACAAGATTTGCAAAACTGGTTTACCTGTTTCTTAAAGTGTTAGGTTCAAGGAAGAAAGTGTGCTTTATGTGGTTAGCAGTGTATGAAAAAGTAAAGGGTTCTGCCTGGGGTGGGGTGGAGAGCAGATGTGTATGTAGAGAGAAACACAGAGTGGAACTGAGAGAGACAAAAAGACAGAGACAAAGAATATGCTCCATTAAAACTTCACCAACAGAGATGTGAGCGTCCAAAACCTGGGATACAGAGATGATTACACTTCCAGGAGCAAGAAGTCTAGTGGGCCACACAAACCTATAAACAGATGAATCATATGAGTAAAGTATGATGGTGATATAGCAGGCAAAATCTCAACATCTGCAGGTGAGGCCAACTTTGGTGAGTAGGTGACATTTGAGTTCTGTTCTGAAGGCTGACCAGGAGTTCTTCATACAAAGAAGAAGGTGCATGTCTGCTCTGGCGGAACAGACAGCTGTCCAAAGGCACAGGGCCCTTAAAGGGCCTGGAAGGGCCTGGCGTCCTGAGGAGGCCAGGGTGCCTGTGTGTGAGGGCAGCTGTGGATGGAGCTGAACGGAAAGAGGAAGCCTGGGTATGGGTCACCCTTTGAAGTCTGAAGCATTAGACAATGGGAACCAAAATATATTTTCTATGTCAAAGAGTGGTTTGATTTATAAAAAGACAAGTCTGGGGAAGTGTGAAAAAAAAAGTCTGAGTGGAGAGGGTCTGGAGGCAGGGAAACCAGTGGAAAGGTGTCACAATAAGTATTAAGGCAGTGGCAATAACAGCTGAAGAAGAAATGCCAGCATTCAGAGATGGTTAAGAAGGAATCCATAGGATTTAGTAACTAGACACAGGCAGGAAGTGAAAGAAGAGTCGACAATGGCATCAAAGCTGCTGACTTTGGAAAGGGTGGACAATGATATCCTTTCTCAAGAGTAAGAATACAGGAAGCATAATAATTTGGGGCTGTGGAGGAGATGAATTCTGTTATGTATCTGTAAAAGTTGAGGTATCTTCTGGAATCTGGATGGGTGGTCCCACTATGCAATAGGCACCCTGAGTCTAGAATCTAGAAAGAAAAGTTAGATGCTGGAATATGAAATGTGGGTGTCATGGTCTTCATGAGGATGGGAGGTGAGGATACAGAAATGAATGAGATCACCAAGAGAGAGCACACGAGTGAGTGAGGAGGCTGACGCAGGAATGCTGGGAACATCATCACTTAAGGCAGTGATTCTCAACAGGAGCAACTTTGCTCCCCAGGGACATTTGGAAAGTCTGGAGGCATTTTTGGTTGTCATAACTGGGGGAGCGGGTAGAGGCCAGGGATGCTGTTAAACTGTCTCAATGCACGGGACAGCCCCCTACAACCAAGAATTACCCAGCACAAAATGTCACTTTGGGAGTAAGCAAAAGAATAAGAAGCCAGCAAGAAAGAGAAAGGGGAAAAAGTGATGAGTGAGATGGGACAGAGTAGTGCTGCT
>NW_011904928.1:0-1605 GCF_000151845.1 Pteropus vampyrus
AAGGGTTGAGGAGTGGATGTAATTAGACCTAAGTCACATAGTAAGTATGGAGTTAAGTTGAGGTTTGCATCCACAACTGTCTAACTTAATATTAAGACTTATTAAAATTATAAAATCTTGAATATTGAAATATTGAAACTAGAAGAGATGTTAAAGATAATTTAATCCACCACCTGCCTGGTTCTTGTGTCCTTAAATAATTTCTGCTAAGTGATTGTTATCCAACCTGTGTTTAAACATTTCTGACCATAAATTCAGGGTATGTCTGGCCGTTGGAATGTTCATCTTTGCTGTAAAACCAAATATTTCTCCCTATTGTTTCAAGCAGTTGGTTTCGTTTCACTCTTTTGGAGACATACAATAAGGCCAATATGTATTAAATAAAACAATATTTTGAACATTGAGGTAATTGCAATGTTACATAGAAATTTTTGCTTTGAATTTTTTTTATTTCAGTTATTTCTCAAATGGGAAATTTCTAGATCATTTTCCTGAATTTTTTTAGTTTTTTCTATATCACATATTGTACCCCAAACTGAATACGCTAGTCCAATTACTACCTGAGTGTTGACTAATAATATGAATCTACATTTTCTGAAATCTTTCATGTTCTTTGCAAACCTAAAGATACATTGTTATTTTTTGAAGAAAACACATCACACTGTAGATTAGTATGACTTTAAATTAAAATTTCTAATTGTTTTTCATATGCTCTACTAATTCACATCTCCATCATCTTTGAATTCTATAGAGAACATATTTAAAGTATATAATTAGAAAAAAAAACCAGCATAAATGAAACCTGGTGTTTCTTTTCGCTAATTGTTCTCATATTTTGGGAATATGAACAGTATTCTGAATTCTACCACTTCAATCATGAAGTCCAAATTGCATAGTCCACTGCTCCTCTGGTCACGCTGGTGTAATATATGATCTACACTTGGGCCATTACTATGGTCTCTTAGATCATCCAACCAGATAAGGGAGAATGGTTCCTTGGTTTGGGAAAAACTGTTGAAATATATGCATGATCCCTGCCAAGCAGTTACATTTCTGCCTCTTGGGGTAGTCGGCCTGGGGGAAGGAAGCTAGGATGGATACAGCAGCAGAATCCCAGGCTGAAAAACACTGGTAGTCACCCATTCCTTCAGCTGTTTTGACTTGGGATTCTAGTAAGGAAAATTGCTCAGATCAATACACTTCTTTTCACAGGCTTAAGAATCCTATGCTTATAAATTATAGAAAGCACACACTAATATTACTTATTCAGACTAAAAAAATATTGTGCCATTTTACGTGTATGATAGTAATACACATGTATAGAATATGGAAAGGATTTAAAAAGTTCTAGAAACAAGAGTAGCAAGTTTCCTTCTGGCTGACTTAAAATGAAAAATTGGTGTTTTCTCTTAAAAATTTATGAAGTATCTTAATTATAAGTTTCTTGAAGTCTGTAATTCTTTCTCCAGTCAATCAGAATCATTGGTTGTCTCAGAGTTGCAAAAGAAATTCAAGAGATCCTTGCATTATGAATTTCCTTTGATGAGAGATAAACTAATGTTGTCCACATAAGTATGCTCCCCTTCATGTATACTCACACATACA
>NW_011904929.1:0-3731 GCF_000151845.1 Pteropus vampyrus
GCCCATCCACCCACGCATCCATCCATCCATGCGTCCAACTACCCACCCACCTGCTCACCCACACGCCCACTGGCCCACCCATCTATCCACCCACTTACCCACTCAGCAACACATCCATCCACCTATCCACCCACCCAGCCTCTCACCCATCTGCGCACCCACCCGCCCACCCACCTGTCCCCTAGCCGTCCTACCCAGCACGGTTCTTCCCCGAATCGCTGACAAGCACAATGATGTGTATGACTTTCCTTTTCCCATTATTTCAACTAAATTCAGGGCAGTTTACCAACAGCAACCACAGACCCTGTGTGTGACTAGGGAAATCTGGAAAAGTGCCTCGTCTGTACAAAGGGCGTATGCGCATCACCGTGTCTCTCGACGAGCGGACCAAACGATTCTGCCTGAGCTTGGACAGCGATCGAGTTAAGTTTATGTAAAAGCGAAGGGTGTGTAGAGAGACTTAGGTTAGAAAACTCACCGTCTCTGTGGGTAAATGGGGAGGATGCGACTAACCGGGCCACCGACAAGCGTCCCGCTCCGACACACGCGCACTTTATTAATCGTTTAAGAACACGTGACGCGACACCCACGCTCTTGACGGGCACGTCGCTGACGACTGCAGGCCCAGCAGGGCACGGCGCGGCTCCCGGGCTCAGCCGTCTTGCACGATCGAAGCCTTAGACCTGCTGAACAACGCCCCCGTGTCCCCTGCCGCTCTCTGCGCTGTAGACACGCCCGTTTCAGATTCCTCGTGCGAGCGGAATCGGGCCGTGTTTGTCCTGCTGCAATGGCCAATCTCGCTTAGCGTGATGTCCTACAGCTTTGTCCATGGTGTCGCCTATGGCAAGAGTGCCTTCTTTTTTAAAGCTGAGTAATATTCCGTGTGTGTGTGTGTGTGTGTGTGTGTGCGTGTGTGTGTGTGTGTGTGTGTGTGTGTGTTCCCCACATTCCCTTTCTCCGTTCATCCATCGATGAGCATTCAGGTTGTCCAGCTCAGCAACTGTGAATAACACTGCATCGAGCATGGCAGATATGTCTTCAGCATCCTACGTTTAATTTTTTTTTGGATATATACCCAGAAGTCAGATTGCTAGATCAGATGATAGTTCCGTTTTTAATCTTTTGATAAAAGAGATCGTTATACTGTTTTCCACAGCAGCTACACCATTTTACATTCCCACCCACGGTGCACAAAGCTTCCAGTTTCTCCACATCCTCAGCAAAACTTGCTTTTATTTTTAAATTGTAGATATGCTTACGGATGCGAGGTGATGTCTCTGTGGTTTTGACTTGCGTTTCTCTGAGGGTCGGTGATGTCGAGCATTCTGTCACATAGCTGTTGGCCATCTGTATGTCACTGGGTACGTGGCTATTCGAACACCGGCGTGAAGACCAGTGACACAGAATAGATGGCCTATAATCGAACCCACACACGCGACCCGCTCGCCTTTGACAAGGGAGCCAAGAAGACACGGTGGGGAAAGGACGGTGTCTTCAACAAATGGCCATGGGAAAACAGGACATACACAGCAAAAGAATAAAACTGGACCCTTAAACCACACAAAAATGGACTCGGGAAGGATTAAAGACTAAAAACATAAAAATAGTCCTAGGAGAAAACCCGCTTGACACTGTTCTCCGCAACGATTTCTTGGATGACAGCGGGAAAAACAGGCAACGAAAGCACAGACGCCTCAAAAACAAGACGCTGGGACGCCTTGACCACAGAGTGGGCGAGCAGACTGGGGAGCCCCGCGGAATCGGGGGACCGTTAGGACGGTGCCGTCCGCTGGGGAAGCACTTAGCGAGTGGCTTTGCTTGGAAGCGGAATCCGGCAAAGCCGCAAACCCGATCGGAGCAGGTGTCCCCGGAGCTCTGCGACTGGCACAAGGTGACAGGCGTCTCCGGCGGTGCCCACACTGCCATGAGCTTCGGGGTCGTTACCTGCAGAAGAGAAACGGAAGTCGGGTCTCCCCGGCCGGCGTCGCGAGGGCTGGAAATGACGCGGGGGCGCCGGGGCGCTTTAACAGCCGTGTCTCCTCCTCGCGCCCATGGGGGGCAGAGTTCAATGTCGTAGGTTTTCTCCTTCCTCCCGGCACTGGGTTGGGATCCCACCGCGCCCGCAGACGGTGTCGCCAGTGGGTGACGGCAGGCATTTCGGCTTGGGAGAGTGGAGCATGAATGGAAAGGGGGCACGTGGAGGGAGCTTCCTGGGGGAGGACATCCATCGGCCACGGGGGCTGCCACGTGTGGGGCAGGAGGCAGAGCTGGGCCTGACCGGGGTCACACTTCCAGCCTCGTGTGCGGGCAGCGGAAACCCAGCAGCCTCGACCGTGCATGTGGCCGGTGACCAGCCTCCGGCCCGGCTCAGCGCCCAGGAGAAGAGGTGCGGCCGGCGGGTCCCCGTTTGTCCCCCACATCCAGCCGCCTGCTGCTTCCGCAGAGATACAAATGGCATCTGCTGGGCGCTGTGATCCTCACCACTCACGTTCAGAGCTCGGGCATTCTCACTGTCCTGGCTGGGCCAGGGGGGCTGCAGGAGCCTTGAGAGGGGCAGACTCCCCGCCGTGGGACTGGGCTCCGCCTGTCACCGACACCGGGACACCCACAGGGCAGGGCGCAGTCCAGACGACCTTCTCTCCCGCAAGTGGTTTTTTCACAATGCGACTTCCATCCTCGTGCTTGTCAAATAAAAAGAACAATAAGCGAGGGACGGGGACACGTGTTTATCCGGGTCGTGCGGCTTTACAGACGATCGAGTACACTTGGAAAAAACACGATTCGATTATGTTCCTTTCCAAAGAAATTATTAACATGACCTTTTCTCAGGGGGAAAAAAAAAATCACATCACGGTGACTCATATTTTAATGTTAGCAACAGAAAGATCATTATCTGGGGGACAAAGTGATACGTAGCAGCCACGCGCCCAGGCAAAGGATGTGGGATGCTTCGCTGTCCTAACGAGTGTGGGTCCCCCGCATCGGGTGACGTCCCCATGGAGAGCTGACAATGACATTGGCAATGACGAAGCAGCGGGAGGCAAAGCCTTGTGTTCTACGGTTAAAGACGATTTACTCAGAGAGCTCATTTATAGAAAAAGCACAATTCCGAGAATCGGCCCTCGATTTAGCAAGTACAGTAACTCAGTAAAAGTCGCGCTTCGGTGTGTCCGCTGCCGGGGCGGGACCTCTGACAGACGGCCACGCGGTACCCCGCTCTCGTTTCTTGAGGAGGCGGTCCTACCTGGACATTTACATATGTTTAAAAGCTGACCACACAAACTCTGAACCCAGATGCTAACGAACGCACGATCGCTTCGTGCTGCTCCCGAAGGTGTCACAGGCGGGGCCAGCGGGAGGGAGCATCATCGGGGACATCGGTCGTGTCTTCGACCCCCCAGCCACGACCTCCCGCTTCACGCTGGACTCGGGGACACACGAGGTGGCATTTTTTTCTTTCTTTCTGAAAACAGATGATGCATTTCGATCGCCAAATTGAAATCGACAATAGTTAGATGTACGTTTTGTGTAGAAACGAAGATACCCGAGGTCGTGCTTGGAATGAAATGACGAAAATTTGACCTCATCGTTTCGCACCAGTAAATGAATGTTTCGTCGTTCAAACCAGCGTGTTTCTTCAAATGTCAGTATTAGTGAGACGTATGCTAATCACCAATGAAACAACGTTGGGGATATACGTGATGTGCAGGCCCGACCTTACATGTGCACAC
>NW_011904930.1:0-1612 GCF_000151845.1 Pteropus vampyrus
CTTGCACATCAACTCTGTAATCTTTGTATTTTTTAAGAATGACTTTTATTTAAAGACATCACCTCTCTACTCATTTTTTAAAATGGAATTTACTGCTTTCTACTTTGATAATTAATTATTTATGATGCTTGTTGCTTATCGTCTGCCTACTACTTCACCCTCTGCCTAGGGTCTCCAACCCCAATCTCTACCCTCATTAGTTGACTTGGCACTTAGGAAACACTAAAAAAAAAAAAGGTTAAATGAACACGTATAGTGCATATTCATTTTTGAAAAGTTAAAAATGTAGAAATGTGTAAAAGTAATATAAAGAAATTATAAGATAATAGTCATTCATTTATCCTAACCCACTAAACAACACCATTAATATTGTAGGAAAGTACACACACTCTCCCATTGCTCCATGGATCTAGGCATAAATATGTAAACATCAAAATTAGTATTTCTTAAAGCCCTTCCCTTAACTATTTCTGAGACTTCCCAAAGGAGTGCGCACTCATCTTGGTCTGGTTCCTAATCAATCAATCTACATCAGTGATTCTTAGCTGGGTTGGTTCTGAAGACATTTTTGGTTGTCGCTGTTGGGGTTGAGGGTGAGACTGCTGCTGGTATGTAATGTGTAGAGGCCAGGGATGTTGTTAAATTTCTGACAGTGTGCAAGAAAATCTCTGCTACCCATTCCTCCTACCAATAAAGAATTATTGTCCAACCCAAATGTCAGTGGTGCTGAGGTCAGGAATTCTTCCTTTCCTCCTCTGTTTTTCTGGTCATGTTCCTAAGTCCATGAAGCCTACAGGTGAAGTCTTCCACTGCTTCTGTACTCATTATGGCAAGACTGATGCCTTTACCGAGGGAGACATCTCCACATCCTTACACTGGTCACTGAGCACAGCTGGAAAAGCTACTCAGAGAAATCTCCTCCACTGCAGGCTCTCCTCAACACAGAAATGGCAACTCTTGCTAAGGGGGCCATCTCCACTCCTCTCAGCATTTCCAGATGGCTGGTGCCAAGCAGGCACCCTTGCAAAGAGAGTGAGAAGTGCGTTCTCACCACCACTGTACTCTGCATGTGGACACCATGACCCATAGGCAGCTGTGTTTGTGCCAGAGACTCAGAGATTAACTTCTGACCATCATTTACTGCTCAGATCTTCAAGAAGTTGGTCGTGAAAAATAGTTTTTGTTCTCATTTTTCTAAATGTAAGAGTTCAAGTTGAGTTCAAGGGGCCAGAGAAACCATTATCTTCATCAACATTTTTCTTATAGTGGCCCTGCTCAAACCTGAAACTCCTGCTGCCTCCCCAGCTCCATTTGTAACCATGGGTGTCAGGAGACACTGGGTAAGAACAGAAGGAAATAGAGAATTATCTGCAAATGCCCTTTGTGTTTATTTTGCTACCATTTCCCATTAAATTTTTCTAACATTTTTTTCAGATATATAGAAAGCTGTTATCTTTTTTCACTCAAATCCTCTTTTATATTTTCAGTAACCTTATATAATTTAATTTACTTAAGTTTCTCATGTTTTTATTAAATATATTCTGGTGATTTTGTGCTTTGGATTTGAGCTTTTTGCTGACTGTAACATTGTGTGTGTGTGTGTGTGTGTGTG
>NW_011904931.1:0-1994 GCF_000151845.1 Pteropus vampyrus
CAAATTTATAATATGACTCAGGATAATATTTTTGGTTCTATAAAACTTCTTAACAAGCACTACAGAACTACTACATTAAAGTGAGAGTTAAAACTAACATTCCCTTATGACATTGAACATAATTTTATCCTAGATGTCCAATAGCTTACTGCATAGAGATCTTGGGCTTTAAAGTCAGACCTAGGTTGCAGTCCTGCCTCATGAACATTGAGCTAATTCCTTAATTTCTGTGATTCAGTTTTCTTATCAAAAAAACTTATCCAGTGGTATTATTGGGGCTGGAGAATAACACTTAACTCACAAGGTTGTAACGTGAGTTAAATCAAATAGTATGTATAAATAGCTTAGCAAATTAGTGACTTTACAATAAATGTAGTGTTTTTCTTTCCTTTCTTTTGACTGAATGACCTCCTTGAGACATCATTTCCTTCCTTTAGCTATTGTCAATTAACGTTTACTTAAAAAAAACATTTCCTCAGTTGAAAAGCAATACATTAACTTTCAAAGTAAGCAGAAAATCCTTTAAACATTAGATGAAAACCAACTGGGAAATATTGTTCATTCTCCTTTAAGATATTTATTTTCAAAATAATTGGAACAGAAACTCTTATTATCTACTGACACTATGCAGTGTGATTATTATGAAGGCTATTTTTGTTTCCTTCTTAGATACAGAGTTAGGTGACATAGAATTTTTAAACAATTCAAATTTCTTAACTGTAATATTTTTGTGGTAAATGCCACAAAAAGTAATGTCCACTATATTAGACATTGTATCTGTATCATATAAATATATAGAGTAGAAAAGTTAAGAAAAGTTGTTGGTTGTGGTGAGGACCAGGCAAATTAAAAGGCTATTATTTTACTGAATTTGTCTCATATTTTTAACATTTTCCCATTATTTCTATTTGTAATTACAGTATCTTGCTTTCTCTAATTATTACATGATCAGCTCTATAAAAATTGACCTCTTAGCAAAAACTAAACTTGAAAAAAACTATAGGGAATTCTATTTTATGTCAGGCTCCTGTGAAATTTGATTCCAAGAGTGTGTTCTTCCAAATTTTACTCCAATTTATATATCTAACCTTAAATAATCTTATTCCCATTGCACAGATAGGAATAATCCATTTTATTCAATTACCCCCAACTGTTATACACAGAACAGCAACAACAAAATCTTTTCTATAAGTGCAGGATATAAAGTAAACAAACCTGTGGAGTGGCTAGGCTATCATACTATTGCTGTGAGTTCTGTTTCATAGCACCAAGAGATATTTTCTCATGTGCCCCAAAGTCAGTCACAAGCAATCATGTAAGAACATGTTTAGAGAGGAGAAGTCATTATTTAATATGTGAAAAAATTTGAGTCATATTAGTCATATTACCCTGGAATAAATAATTCTCAACTCAATGTAAGAATAATCACTATTCCAGTAGGAAAGGTACTGGAGAGAGTAGAAGTATAGTTCTCTTCTTCTAGGGACCATATTTTATTTTGAAGAAGGGAACAGTGAAAAAAAAAAATTCCGTTGGGACTTTTTATTTAATTCTTGGCCTTTTTCACTCTTTAATCACATTGCCTAGATACATACAACCTTAATTCTTTCTGAGATCTCATTACCTTCTGGAGAAGCTATAGGTATTTATTTGTTCTTTTGACTCTTCAATTTCTTGATTATTTTCTTGAAATCTGGTGATTGTTAATGTGAGCTTCAAAAGAAGGAAACTGGCTATATCTGGTTCCAGATACTCACCAGACTCCCCTTTCTTTACCAAAATTTAAATCCACTTGGTACATATTGCATTGGTTCTTAGAATATCCCTCCTGCCCACTGTCCCTCCCTCCCTCCTTCCCTTCCTTCCTTCCTTCCTTCCTTCTTTCCTTCCTTCCTTCCTTCCTTCCTTCCTTCCTTCTTTCCTTCCTTCCTTCCTTCCTTCCTTCCTTCCATACTCCCTCCCTCTATTCCTTCCTGCTTCTTTTTAAGGATATC
>NW_011904932.1:0-2023 GCF_000151845.1 Pteropus vampyrus
TTTTCTTATGTTTTTTAAGGTTGCCATGGTGTTTTGTTTTTCCTGATTTCATCTTTTTAAGAATATAGGAGTTAGGGTAGTCGTGAAAGACAGGAGGAAAGTGGTTTGGCTGGGGATTAGAAATAGTCCTGCATCTCATTGGCTTAGAAATGGCTCATGGGGTCAATTAAAGTTGCTGCTCTTTTGTTCAATTTCTCGTCAGCCTTTTTCATATGGCATTTTGAATTTTGTTACCATGCACAAGATTTGTAAAAGGGAATTAAAAAAAAAAAATTCTATTCACCTTGTGGTAGGGAAGTAATTAGAAATTGTGATTCTGAGCTATCAACAAAAATCAACCTATAAATTTATATATTTACTAAATCTGGAATAAATTGATTAGTAGTCTTATTTAAAAATATCTATTTAAATAAAAAATGGACCTCACTATTCTATATTTGTCTCTTGACCAGTAACAAAATTACAAATTCCTATTAGAAAAAGACAGGTGGCTATTTGACAGGCTGGTGTACAATATTATCAATGTCTCAAGTTCTCAATCTTTTGATCTACTTATCCAACACCATCAGGCTCTGGAATAATGCAATTACAGTAATAGAATGAAATGATTGTTCTCTTGAAGCAATAGGTGGCTTTGCCTCGTGTAGTGAATTACTGCCAAGGTATACACTGGTCATGCACAGGCAACTGTATTTTGCTTCCTCACATGTAGTTAAACTACACTCTGAATCAGTGGTGCTCAAAACTGGCCAAAAGTCTCATCAAATACAGCAGCAATATCGATACAGATTTAACTCAGCTCGAAATTTGCAAACTGAAGTAAAAAGGCCGCTTTTCAAAATAAGATTATAGTGAAGAATTGTGTTTCCTGGTAAATCTTTAAACTACAGTTTAAATTTTTTAGTGTTTTACTAAATGCCATAAGAGTAAATTGTTTGCCACTCATTATTAGTATCAACATTGAGCAATATTTATTTCTTATTTCTAAAAATATATAAGTAACAAGTGCTTAACAGTTTGTAGGCAATTTTCTGTTCACTGTGAACAAAGAAGCCCAGGACTTGCCCTTCAAAAGACTAATATTTTACTGGAGAAAACAGTACAGAAATTATTAAAAAGATGATATAATTTCAGTTGGAATAAAGCAATGTGTGAAAACAAAACTAACCAGATTAACTGTTAAAAGTGACATGAGTAGAAAAGGACTCTCTGAGGAAGTGACATTTGTGTAAGACCTAAGGAAATGGGGACAGGCATAAGGATGGAGAATATACTTAGCCCGCAAGTACAACGTCCTGTTGTGAAATGAGCTTGGCTCGTTCAAGGAATGACAAAGACAATATGAGGCAAGGGAACATGTCAAGACAGAGATTAGAAAACAAGATGGGAAAGAGCTTTGTAGGGCCCTCTAGTCTGTCATAGTCTACTGAAGGATCTCAAGTGGGCTAAAGGAAATGTTTTACCTTTAAAAGAATGGGCAAGAATGGAAGCAACTAGGAGATCTGAGCAATTCAGAAAAAGAGATAAAAGTTGTGAGGAATAAGTAGGCCATAGTGGAGGTGGGGGGAAATGCTGATTAAGTATTCATTTTAAATGTAGTTCCAGCAGATTTTTGTCAGTGTAGAGTACGCGAGAGAGAAGTGAGTGATGACACTTGGATTTGAGGCCTTGTTATTTGGGTGAATGATAATACTTTTGAAGGTAATGAGGGGGCCTAGAACAGGGCCAAGAAGAGGGAATACATCCTACATATGATAGGTAGTGGCCTTATGAGAAGAGAGATGGTGATATAATCAGGTTTCAGAAAAGGAACAAATCAGACCTCAAGATGTTTCAAATAATCGACACACTGACCATATTCTCACAAGGTATTTAAGTGAGAAATCAAATAAGAAAAAACAAACAAAACCTTTACATCTTGAAATATAAAAATGCATTTATAAGAATATCATGATAAAATCTCAAGTAGGTTTTTCTTTAGTTAGAAGCAAGCTATGACCTTACAAATGATGGTTTACTGAAG
>NW_011904933.1:0-2522 GCF_000151845.1 Pteropus vampyrus
TGGGTTTTATTTTTCTCTCTCTCCCCAGCAACATCCAGCTTAGTGCCTTCCTTGAACTTGGTAGGTGCTTAATAAATATGTACTGAATGAAATTGAATTAACCTAATATTTGAGTTGATTTTTCTGCAATAGTTCTCGATTACACATGCATAAGAAGCAACTAAAAAGCATATTAAAATGTAGAATCCTGGAATTCTGATTCAACAGCTCTTGAGAAGGTTCTAGCAACCTCTATTTTCTTCAAACAAGTGATTCTACAGCACAGATCTATCTATGATTTCTTTCTGAGTCTCTCTTGTGACAAAACATATTTGTGAGATAGTTGGCTAAGATTAGAGGCATCACTGGGTTCACAGAGCATGGCAAAAAGTACAGGTCCGCACAGGGTTGAGCCCTAAAATCTTAGCGTGATTACCAGAGATCTCTAACTCAAACGTTCTCTAATTGGCTATGAGGTAAGGAACCTCCAAAGCTGAGATAAAGTTCTCTAGGAGTGGAGAAGGGACAAATAAAGGCCTTCTGTCCACTGAAGTCAATGTGGAAGTCATACCTTCCAAGAGTAGTCAGGCATTTTAGAAAGAATAAAGAGCTCAAAGACAGACTCATTACAACACTGACACTCTGCAATGTGATATGCTCAATTAGTTAATGTTTGCAAAGTGCTTTGATCTCATAAAGCAGTGAGATAATCCCAGGACTTGTTTACTGAGTGCCTCTCTTCCCAAGGGCTTGAAGAGGTTTATAGTCAACAAGCTCAAGTCTTTGCTATCCAGTTCAGAGTGGCACTCAGATTCACTGGGGAGTGGTGGTCGCTTTGGAGCTGCCCTGAAGGAGGGCATCAGGGGTGTAATGGTGGTCCATGTGGAAGAAGATCACAGACTCCTGTCAAGTTCCAGGAGGCACAGCTGATCTTCCATGCTCACTTATCACCCGTAGGTTGCTATCAGGGCATTTATCACACCATAGTGTAGAGTAAACATTTGTCAGTGAATCTGCCCCCTGCACTAGATGATGAGTTACTTGGGGAGAGAACCCAGGTCTTTTAGCTTTGTATGACCCGGCTATTGCCCAATTCTCCAGGTTTAACTCCTACAACTTTCCTTCTCCAACCCCCAACCAGACTGAGTTTTTGTTGTTGTTGTTGTTGTTGTTGTTTTTCACACATATCAAGGCTGTTTCATCCTTTTGGGTGTTTTATACCAAAGTTATTCACCACCATGGCTGCCTTCTCATGTTTCATATTTCAACTCATCTGTCACTTCCTCATGTGACTCTGACCATTTTTATCTAAATATGCTACTTCATAGTCATCCTCAATCATATTACTCTGCTTTATAACAGTTTGCTTTCTTCACAGCACCTATATTTTCTGACATTATCTTATTTTTCACTTCATATTACTTATTTATTTTTCGACATTTTGATATTATCATTTTGGGGGAGTGGTTGCTATTATTTTTCTTTATTTCTTTTTAGTTTATTTCTTCCTTTGCGATCTACAAAGGAAGAATTGTGTAATTTCACTGATTCTTCAAACAAGTGAAGTGCTATTATATTTACTTTTAAAAATTAGCATTGCACAACATAAACATGGATGGTAGAATTCAAGCTAATAATATACAATTTTTGTTTTCTTTACTTTGAAGGACATTTTAAAACACTAATAGGTCAAAAGAGAGACTGCAGAAGAAATGAAAAAGCTTTATGCTTTAGTTCCTTTAATGAAGTTTTCCCCCTGCTTTTTAAACAAACGGCCCCTCATTTTCACTTTGCACTTGGCCCCACAAACTATGTAGCTGCCCATGATGAGTATTAATATGTAACTTCATTTGGAACTTGAGAATATTTAGATTATATACGCATTTTTACTCTGATTCTTATGATATTGACTTATACGACTCAGGGTTTGGGGTAAACTTTAGAACAAGCTTTTATCTATATGTTCTTGGTTTTAGCAGAAAATGATTTTAAAATATGGTTCTTGTTTAGATTTCTTGTTTAGAAAAGAAGAAATCATCTTGTTTATTTTTCTCTTCCTTATTGTCATATTTATGTTCAAAGGGTTATTATATTGATCCTAACCTTACTACAACAAACCCACTGCCATTTTATCAACAAAACTCATCAAGTCAGGACTATACGTTCTCTGCAAAGTAAATGAGGTCTTTGCTGGACCACAGCAAAGCCTGCTGAAGTTGGATGGCTCTTGACCTAAAGTAAATTCACTGTGCAAACATATGTAAACGTGCCCAAACATAGAAATCAAAGTGTTCAGAGCTTCTGAACTGCTCTTTTCCTCTCAAACATCCTTCTTTTGCAGACCATTTATAGGTGGCATATGTCCTACCTACAAGTGCCAGGCCCTGCTTATGGTACCATGCATAGGAGCACGGCCCCTTTGATATCTTGTATTCTATGACTTCAAAACTATGAACTTGGTTCACTCTTCCCGAAGCCACACCTTCCCCTGGCAAGGCCAAGGACTCAGGGCCATAAGCACAGACTCAACCTGAGGCGGATTA
>NW_011904934.1:0-1983 GCF_000151845.1 Pteropus vampyrus
CTTTTTCTTTTAGTTGACCATGAAAAGATAGACAGACTATGTCCGCTCATAGGCAGAAGCAGCTCTCTCTGATAGAGATATGGTAAAGACTTCAACTCAAGAATCAAGAAACCATTTTTAAATTTCAGTTCACGATCCCTTATCCAATATCTTTGGGAGTCAAATATGTTTTGAAATTCAGAGCAACAAATTTTTCTAGAGGAAAATGAATAAATATTCACCCAAAGTGAATATTTTTTAAAAAGGAAGACTGTAAATGAATTTAACACAGGGTCAAGTTTTGATGCTAAATGAGTTTGTCATGAATTTATGAAAGTGAATCAGTTTTTAGAGTTTTAGAATTTCTGAAGAGTGGAAAAGGGATTTGGACCCTGAGTTTATTGTCTATTTAGGAGGCAACATAATAAGATCGAATACCTGCACGGAAATTCTATCCCTCTTGTAATCTACTCATTATTCTAATCTCAATATTTACAGAAGGGTCATCTCTCATGTTCTCCTCTTCCAATTTTGCAGCTTGGGAGAAATGTGTGATTATGAGGTACAACAGAGAAAACCCTCACATCATCCAGGGTCTGCTGTTTGGTCTTGCCTGTTCAGGGAGGCTGGCTTGCACCAGAGGGCCCCTGCCAATCTCTATGTCTTGGTAAGTGCTGTTCTTTGCACCCTCAGACCAGGAGTAAGAAATCCTCCTGGAAAGCTGCTGATGTCAGCAGCTGTTCTTCATGAACAACGAGTTAACTTAAAAATGTTCTACAGCAATGTAAATCTTTTACCTTTTGCCTCATCCTTACTGAAGTACTTCTAGACTCAGATAGATTGATAAGCATTTTCTGAACAGAAGAGTGTCAGATTCATCTTCCTTAAATTCTGCTTTGATTGTGTCATTTTCCTGCTCTAACACTTTCAAAAGCTTTCCATCGTATACTGAGTCAAGTCCTTCAAGACACTTATGCTGTTCCCTCTAGCTTCTTCTCTAGTCTCCTGAAGGTGCTCAGTGTTGTAGCCCTGCTTTTTTTTTCCTCCTCTATCTTTCCATCCCTTTTATCCTCCCTTCCTTTCTTCCACAAGCATTTATTAAACATTTCTTATGTGACAGGCAGTGGGTATACAGACATCGTCCCTGCCTTCGTGGAGCTTTCTTGTAATCTGTGCTCTCGCAGCAGCCACTGTTGGTACCCTCCCCAGGTCCCCTCAACCATACCCACTTCAGTACCCATCTGTCCAATTTCCAGTATCCACATTTCTTTACCTGGGGATTTTCTCTGAACTAAAGAGCTTACTCTGTCACCAATATGGCAGGCTGGAAGTGTTGGCAAATTAATGCCACTCCTCCCATCATCCTTCAATCAATGGCTGGAATACTAATTACACCAGCTCCCTCACCTCCTTGGGGAGGGACAACTCTGAGGTGCAGCTTATATACTGGATCTCAGAATTTCCCAGTAGGGTTTAGTTCTAGTTGCCTACAGTGGCAGCTTGTTTAATAATGAACCCTTTATTGGTTCTCTTTCCTTCTCTGTCTCATTTCCCCTTTCCCTTACCAAATTTCCTGGAATTAACTTCATAATAAACTACTTGCATTTGAGTTTTATCTGGTTCAGCTTGGGAGAAACCCAAAGTTATTTCCTGAATAGCCTTGCACTTCCTTTTGTCTGCATAAGAGGTAGCTCCGAATGGTGGGACAAGCATAGATTTTTCACCAATCAGAGTTTGAATCTTGGTGCTGCCGTAGATTAATCTGTGACCCTGGGCATATTTATAGAAGCGGGGAACTGGTTTAGCACCATACAAACCTGAAGTTGACAATGGCACATAGTTGGCACTAGAGTTGAATTTTATCTTTCCAAGTTCCCATATCTTTATTCGAGCTCTTCTCTCCTGGAATGTTCTTTTCCACCACTCTTTGCTTGTGGAAACATTGTATTCACCTCTAGGTTTTCTCTAACTAATGCAGCAAGGAATGAGATCTTAAGCTCCTAA
>NW_011904935.1:0-2262 GCF_000151845.1 Pteropus vampyrus
AAGTTTAAGCACAGCAGGATTCAACCAATCCAGATTAATCATTTCAATTCAGCTAGAGGCCTAGGACCAAAGAAGCAAAAATAAACCTTTTAAATATTAAATTAGCATCAGGGCCACTGCTTTTCTAGATGGCACCTTTTCAAACTGGGGTGTTGAAGGGGAGCTCCTTCCCCAAAACATTTCCAAGTGATTTGCTAGGAAATTACTATAATAAATATACAAGTGCTCAATGGCTCCAGTGTGAAGGGAGTCCCCTTCACACTGTGCAGTGTGCATCATACAAAACCACAAACATTAGGCTTCCACCCGTGACTGAAAGTTTGTTTTCTTATTGCATATTCTTTATCATGATAAATTTTAAACAAGAATAAGGAGAATGGCATAAGCCATGTTAATCCTTCCTCTTGTTGTGGTAGACTAGACCTTTTTAATCCTTATCTGATTTTAAAATAAATTTCTGAAATCCATTTCATGTGAGTTGTGACTACTTCAAAATGGAATTTGAAGAAAAGGAACTTAGTTCAAAAAGTTCAAGTTGCTCAAGTAAAAAATGTTGAATATGATCTAATATTGAAAAAGCTATGTTAGTAACTCCATTTTAAAATAAACTTCTGGAGAGGTTTAACAACATCTGAAAAGCTTTAAAAACATTTCTCCAACAATGGAGGGTCACAGAAGTATATGAAGTATATGACAGGGCTTGAAGCAATTTGGCTGAAACAAACACAAACTAAACTTCTGGCTTGGGTAGGTTTTTTCCCTCCCCCCAAATTATTTCCTTTCATCACAAAATAGAAAACCTCTTTGTTTCATGTATCCAGCTGAGCACCCATGGGCATTCATTCTAGTTTGGTCTCGGCTAAATGCAGAGAAACACAGTGGACCTGTTTCAAGTCTACACTGCAGAGTCGTCATGAATTCATCACTCTACTGTCACAAATGTCCTCCTACAGCGCTTTTCATTGCCTAGTGGTACTGAAAGAAAGGAGCCTGTATTGTTTATGAAATGGCTGTGAAACAGATATTCGATTCTTTTATACCCTCTGAATCTGTTATAAGCAAGGGAAGCAAAAGAAGGAGGAAGAAAAAAAAAAGAAAGGCAGTCACTTCAGTAGTGTCACACAGAGCAGAAGGAAGAGGGGAGAAAGGAATAGAGGGAGAGAGTTGAAAGAGAAAAGAATATGAAGGAAAAGAAGGAAATCTCAGCTCACCAGATGAATACAGGCATGACTTGGAGATCCTGTGGGTTTGGTTCCAGACCACTGCAATAAAGTGAGTACCACAATAAAGCGAATCGCAATTTTTTGGTGGCAGAGGGTCTTGCCTTCAGTTTGTAAAAACCACAACATCTGTGAAGTGCAATAAAACAAAGCATAAAACAAGATATGCCTGTACCTGGAACACAAACAAACCCTAGTTTGGAGAAAACTTGGTTTTTTTACTTTTTACCTTATATGTTAATCTGTAACCTCTATTTACTATAGTATAAGCTCTATACTCATCTGAGACTTTCTTCCCCAAAGTTGTGCTATTTAGATTTTTATCGGAACCTCTTGAGCAATCAAAGTAAATGGTATTGAAACTGTCTTGGAGAAACCAGAAATGTCGAGTCATCTCAGTCCAGGGCTTGGACTTGGATTAGCAAATCAAGCTTCCAAGACATAAAATTTAAGGAGGCACTCACTCTCAGGCACCAGGCCCGCGCTCATGTGAACCTGACAGAGGGTGCCTCCTTAAGTTTAGCACTTGTACCACCCCCGCCCCACCAACTCCCAAGACTGGTGCTACTCAGCCCTTGCAGAAATCTTAGTGCTCTTTCTCTTCCTTCCATCTAAAAGCCAGGCACTGTGGTTCCTTTCCCTTTGGAATCTCCACCTTATACCTCCACTCCTTCCCACACCACCCCAAGCCTTGCTCTCACCAACCTCAACCAAGCTGCTTCTGTCCTTAGGAATCTGTGACTAGGTTTTAAACAGGCCGCCAAGACTTTTAGAGGTTAATGTGTAGTCCTAGGCCTCATTTCAAAAAAAAAGCAATCAAAGAAATTTTCTTTGTTATGCTATAAAACTATGAAATCGCATTTAGTGCCATCATGCCTTACAAACCATCCAAATATCTATCCAAAACTTAGATAAAATGGGCCCTTCTAGTTAGTTGTTGATTGGGTCACTTTATTATTAGATTCATGACCAAGGTTTTCTAGAGGAAATTGTGATATCACAGAGGCACCTGCTGGAGGCTTGCTTCAATCAATAGCCATCC
>NW_011904936.1:0-2245 GCF_000151845.1 Pteropus vampyrus
GTGAGCTTTCCTCGAAGCCATGTGAAGGGAGACCATACCAGAGGAGGCCACGAGACAAGTCCCTTCCTCCTTTGCTCCCTGATACCCTTGGATTCACAGAATACTTTGGGAGATTTTAGAATTTACAGGACATGAAACTGGGGTTGGGCGTTTAACCACCTTCATCTTTGAGGGTTAGAAAGATCTCAGATAATATCTGGGTTATAATTACTCTAATCTAAACCATGAGAGTGAGGCCTCTCCTCAAGATGGAATCCCCTACAAAGAATGTCTCAGATATTTCTAATAGGTTTTGGTACCTAATCCGTGCCAGGAACATGTCCCTAAGAGTCTTCCCCTCTGGTCCCCTCTCCTTGTCAAAATGGTTCTCCTTGGCCGAGGGATGACACTCACAATCTCCACTGCAGAGGACACATGGCAGCCCTCTGGCAGTGACTGCTGCCCATCAGCATAGACACAAGCTCTCCAGTAATTTCCCCTCAGCACAGCTTAGACCATACAGAAGGACAGGGACCAATGCAAGGGAAGTCCTAAACGAAAAAGAAATTCCTGCCGCAGCTCAAGTCCAGCCTGCCTTGTGTCCCCTATGGCCTGAGCTGCCCTCCTGACTTATCAGCTTGTCTCCGTGTGGTTGGGCACAGGTCAGAGCTCCTGGCCTCTCACAGTCTACAAGCCTTGGACCCAGAGAAAGAAGGGAACTTTTTCCTTATCTCGGTCTAATTCCTGCTCGCTAAGTTCTCATTTTCTGTCCCAGTCTAAGTCTCTTCCTAGTGTGAGTGGAGAACATTCATCTTTTATAGCAAAACTCAACTCCTGTATTCAAGAGTGAGACCTGACTAAGTGTCCCTGTGAAGAAAATCACAAAGATGATGCTTTTCTATCATCTGGGTTACATGGCCCTATCCTTGGTTAACTGGATGTAATATTATTTTTCTCAGAGAAACATATAAGATAGCTGTAATACAATTTTCTGTTTCTATTTCTTAATTTCATTTGACAATGTATCTTATAATCATCCAATGTAAGTACATATTCACATCATTATTTTTAATAGCTGTATGCTATTTCATTAAATGATCATACTACAGTTTTCAATGAATATTCTGATAATTTTTAAAAGATAGCACAGTAAGTATTTATCTTAAAACACTTTAATAGATAATGTAAGTGTAATGTGTACCCAACATTCACTATTCAACATTTTTTTAAATTGTGGTTAAATATAAATAATAGAAATGTACTAATTTGATCATTTTTAGATGTACAGTTCTGTGATATTAAGTACATTTACATTATCTTACAACCATCACCACCATCTATCTACAGAAGTTTTCATCTTCCTCAACTGAAACTCTGTACCCTTTAAACATTAACTCTCCATCTCCCTTCCCCTTAGCTTCCGGCAACCACCATTCTACTTTTATTATATTAGAAACTTTTAATATTTGCCAATATGATCAGTAAGTTTTTTTTTTAGCTTGTTTAGATTTGTGTTTCTGTATAATTAGTAACAGTGAACATCTTTTCATTGTTTTCTGACCATTCACATTTGCTCATCTGTGGATTGCTAATTTATGTACTTTACCAATTTTTCTAGTGGGTTGTCTTTTTCTTAGTGACTACAAATAACTTTTTGTAAATCAGAAAATTAGCACTTTTTCCTCAAAAATATTATGCATATCTTTTTGCCTTCTGAGCATAATTATGGAAGGCTTTTATAAAGAAATTCAAAGCTTAAATTTGTATAGTGTTGTATTTATAGATATTTTTCTTTATAGCCTCTGGGTTTCACTTTATGCTCATAAATGCTTCCTTACTGCAAGATTTATTAAAATACTAATTTTTAATTTATTTGTACTATTTTACAGTCTTTTAAAATTTAATTCATGGATTTAACTGGAATATATTTTGGTGTGAGGAGAGAAATAGGACTTTGTATTTTTTTTGTCCAAATGGTTAATTAGTTGTTCTAATCCCTTTTTCCTCACCAATTCAAAATGTCAATATTAGCATTTACTAAAATACCACACAATTCTGTTTGTTTGTTTTTCTACTCCATTGAAACACCTCTCTTTTACTGTGTTGATAACATACCATTTTATTTATTATGGCTTCATACCTTTAAACACATTAAATCTACTCCTTCCCTTTATTATCCTCATTTTAATTTTGGTTTTGTTGGCCATTTCACTGGTACATTCTTTCAGATAAATTTTAGAAACATTTGGTTGTTATTAAATTTTAA
>NW_011904937.1:0-1813 GCF_000151845.1 Pteropus vampyrus
CCTGCCCCCGCGGTCACAGCCCGCGCCGCTGTCCTGTGGGTCGGGGCGTCAGACCCCCCGTGGGTCCCACTGCAGCGACTCGAGGCAGGGAACACCGCGGGCCGGCGGCTCCCTGGGCCCGGCTCCGGTCCTCCCGGGTCTTTACCTGAGACCCCGACCCCCGCGGACCCGCCGCAGCTGCGTGCTCTGCCCGGGACAGGACAGAGTGGTGGGGACAGCCCCGTCCACCCCTCCACCCCGGGCCCCGACAGTGTCCAGTACGGGACGGAGTGGTGGGGACAGCCCCATCCAAGTCCCCCACCCCCGGGTCCGCCCGGACCACCTGGGCCTGCGGACTGCTCCCCAGTGGCGTGCGGGGCGCGGGCGTTTCTCCCTGCGTCCGGACGCTGCTGCGTAGCGGCCTCGGGGGCTTCTTCGTAGGCACCTGCGGGGGCGCAGAGGGGGCGCCGGTCCTTGGCAACGCTGCCGGGCGTCCCTCGTGGACCGCCCGTCCTTTGAAACGCCAGCCTCCCTTCCTGTCCCGATCCAGCTACCTTTTTCAACCCTGTCCCCGCACGGGGTCGCCGGCAACACTCCTCAGCTTCTCCTTCGATCTTAGAAACGCTTTCACTGCCTTCGAACGCACTACCTGTCCAGACGCGCCCAGGAGCTGCAGGACTTCAGCTTCGCCCTGCGGCCCTCCCCACAGCGCGGCAAAGCGGCCTTCTCCGCTTCCCCCGCCCCATCTCAGCATCGTCTGTTTTCAGACCTGTATCCATCTTAACCTGACGTCAGGTGCACCTGACGGAACACCTTGCCCTCAGCCGAAGTCTGCAAGGCGTCCTCAGTTCCTCTCCCCCGTTACCAGGATTCCAATGTCGGCTATGAGACGTCGGTGTGGTAACCCGGGCTGCACACTCACACACGTGCACACACACACACACACACACACACACACGCGCGCGCGCGCACACATACGAATAGGTGGCTAGATTCGTTTTTGTATTTTTCACATTAAAATATTAAATAAATGAGAGTTGTGAATATTTATATATATGAAGTAGATCTGGTGAGAAGAGATACATTCACTTTAAATACATAGAGTAATTTCCATAACATTATTCTAATCAAAAACCACTTGAATGATTTCGCCATACCATTTTGCTCTTGGAAATGAGAATAAACAGGTATAACTGAAGGATAAAGATCCTAATCTTAGTGGCTTTACGGTATGAAAGATTCGAAATCATATAGAGGCCATCCATTTCTAGATTCTGTAGGATTCGATATAATCTCTCTGAATGGATACAAAGACACAGGGAGTAAACCTCACTAATTTGTGAAGTCTGTTTTAATTAATCTCCAACTCATGAACCGTGAAAGAAAATAGTCAATCATAGCAATTTTGGTCTTGTTGTTGTCGTTGTTGTTTTAAGTGGCTCTTTCTTTAGGCAAGTCGTTCAGTCCACAGGAAGACGCCACCTGCAGACCGGGCTGCATAACCCGGCCTGCTCTGCGCTGACCGTAAGTGGACACAGCGACGTGCCCTTTATCTGCAAAACCGGCCGGACAGCACAACGCGCACTGCAGCTTCCCGGCTCACCTGTCCAGCCCGTCATTCCAGACATTCGCTCACAGCCCCACAACTCTTCAGTAGTGAGCAGAACACCTGGTGCAGAATCCGATCGTTGAGTTCGTTCTCGTCCTTGTTAATTTAAAATGAAAATGCACAGTTAGTTAAAAATCCTCTTCCTGGTACCTAAAACATGGGGGAGGGATGGGAATAAACCTCTGAAATGTTTTAAAGTAGCTAAAATTTGCTGAGCTCATTTCT
>NW_011904938.1:0-2239 GCF_000151845.1 Pteropus vampyrus
TTAAGAAATGCTACAATATTAAAACTCTAACTGGCAGAACGGATGACATGGGGGAAATACACACACACACACACACACACACACACACACACACAGAGTTGAAGAGTTTCAGAAGAGCTGGACACTGAATTTGAAAATATTTTAATGGCACTATAACCAATATGTTTTACTTATATTTTCTTTTTAATGTAAACAAAAGCATTAACATTACTATGTGTAAATAATCTCAATAGATGTAAAATAAAGTATGTGATAAGAAAACGTTGGAACATAGTTTCACAAGCAGCATCCTTTCTTTCTCAGTGTTACATAAATAATAGTATTCCTTATCAACAAAGCCACTCTAACTTCAACAAGATAGTGTATGTTCTATATTTATCTAATATTCTTGCCTCTGGGGAACCTATCACCAAAACACCATATTGAAAAGCCACTTATAGTATCTCATATTTACCACAATCGTGAGTGGTGATCCAAGTAAGCCAATCAGTATATTACTATCCTTTCATCATTAGGGATGTCACTTATGGTATATCCATCTTTAACACAAAGGTGAATAGTGATCCAAGGCAGCCACTTAGAACGTTTAAATGCTTGGTCATGATTTATCTCCAGGTGAACTGGGGAGTGAAATGGGGTCAATCGGTCTTCTCTGAGACATGATATATTGGTGTTTAAAAAGTTTATTCTGCAGTAATCAGGAGCAGTTTGAATGACTTTTGCTGGAACTGATTAAGATTATCTTTTTTAAACAGAGGAGGCAGCTAATGAGAACAAGAGTTAAAGAAATGTATACAAAAGCATATATAAAAAAATGGAGAAAAATAATAGTTTATATGAGGTCTACCAAGGTCCTGGATCTAGCCATGCTTGATGATGATTTTGATGTCTCTGGCTGATTTTATATGTTTAATTTTCAAATGCAATTTAATATATTTTTGTTGAATCTAAAAAAATCTTTTTAGGAAGAAATGACGTAGATGATAGAGGCTTTGTTCATCCTTCTTGCAACCAAATCAAATTTGTGATAGAAACACAGAGCAAATAGCAAGCAAAGTTTCCTGGAATCTAGATGAACAGAAGCACTATAACTTGGGAGAGAAATAATTAATCAACCTGCAATGGTAGAAGATGCAAGGCTGCCCAGTCCCTAGTGGCTGAGTGGGACAGAGGCTGTGTCAGTGGCAGCTGGCAACTGCAAATGCCTCTTAAAGGTGCCATGCCCATGAGCAGAATTTTGTGGTGACACAACTGCTTGTTCTGAGCACCAGCACCGAGTCAGCGGCATGTGGGGCGGGGGGGAGAGGGGGACCAGGGACTTATAGGAAGACACTGAATTGCCACAGTGAGGGCTAGAGGTGAGGTTCTGTCCTGGGCAGAAGTGCCTGCTATATCTACTTTTCCTCTGTTGAGCCCTCTGTCCTTCTCTCCTGCCCCTCCAGTGTGCGGATATAGCACCACCATAGCTGAGAGGTCATCAAAGTGGATAACAGAGGTCGTTCCAACCAGAGGATTGCCTAAAACTCTGCCTCCCCCAACTCATGGCCAGTCCCAAGCCACATCCATTTGTGTCTTCAGTGATTCCCATGCTCCTTGCTAAGCAGCGCTAAGACACACTGGTGGCAACTGGCCTCGGTTTCTGGTGTGGCCTCTTGAGGCAACTATAAGCACAATATCTGTAGATTGCATGCTGAATCTTACAGGTGGCCATGGAGATGCATAGGCTGGGGATAAACTTGGCCTGAAGCTGAACCCCTCTCAGGACTGTGCCACCGGACACCTACTACACAAAGTCACGCTGATAAGACTGGGAGACTTAGGAAATTTGCTTAGTACATAGAAACAGACACAGAAAGGCAGCCAAAATGGGAAGACAAAGAAGCAGAAACCATATGAGAGAACAGAACAGAGACTCAGCAATAATGGGGTCAAGCAATATAGCAGATGCAGAGTTCAAAACACTGGTTATAAAGATACTTAATGAACTTTTGGGAAATGTAGATGAATTCAGTGAGAACTTTAGCAATGAGATTAAAAACATAAAAAATAGAAATAAAAATTATAAAAAGGAACCGTCAGAAGTGAAGAACACATTATTTGAGATGAAGAGTATATTAGAGGGAATCAACAGAGTGAAGGAAGAAGAAGATTGAATCACCTATATAGAGGATGGGGAAGCCAAGGACACTCAGTCAGAATGGTAAGAAAAAAAGAAGCCAAGGCTATAATATGATTTAAG
>NW_011904939.1:0-1695 GCF_000151845.1 Pteropus vampyrus
ACGGTACATTAAAAATTGCGCTTGAAAAAATGCGTTTCCATCCCAGATTTTATAGGAATGAATGGCAACGCCACCAAGTGCTGTGCTTCCTCCTGGAGTGACTCTGTTTGGCATTTTGGGGTCCCAGAGGTTTATTTCTTAAACCCCTCAAAGTATCAAAGTCATAGTTTGCGGCGAAGACGGCTGTTCTGAGACACGTGTCAGGGACCTCTCAAGTCTCAGCCGCCTGCGACGGCGAAGGGATTCGGTTCGACGGGAAATCTTATGGCTGAGACATAGGACGAACTCAAACTCGGAGAGACATCGTACAGAAAAACAACTATTTGGCAAGGAACCAGCCCAAGGTGTTAAAAGTGACGTCACCTGGTCAAACGGGTGACGTGGATCACAGGACGTAAAGGACAGAGAATAGTCAATATTTTTATTCTTTTGCCTAAACGAAAGAAGATTACAAAAGTATTTTCCTTGGTGGCATGAGTTTTAAAGCAATTTGTCCACGAGGCAAATTTCCCTCTTTTTTTCCTCCTGAAAATGCCAATGTTTATATAGCCAAACATCCCTCTTTTTCTAGAGATCAAGTCTGTTGTCACTTCATTTAGGAAGATGTCCCCAGTTTACCCACCTGGAATTAAGCTTCTCTCTCTCTCTCTCTCTCTCTCTCTCGGACAAGAACCACATGATTTCACACATACGCGGGATATGAAACAAAAAGCAACAAGTGAACAAGCAAAAAGAAGCAAACTCAGTGACAGACAACAGTATGGTGGTCACCTCAGGGGAAGGCATCGGGGAGAGGGTGCACAGGGCAGAGGGGGTCAACCATGGTGACGGAAGGGACTTACTTGCCTGTGGGTGGTGGGTACACAACGCACACACAGATGATGCATTATACAATTGTACACACGAAGCTCGTATAATCTTATCGGCGAATGCCACCCCAATAAATTTAATTTCAGAAAATGCAATATTCTACTCTTTCTCTTAACTGACATGCTTCGTACTCTACTGTGAATTATATTTATCTGTGTGTTTCCTTTTTAACATGAACTGCCCCATGCTAGTTCATTTTCCACTCCAAAGCTTAGGACCGAGGCCTGCACATAATACGTGCTAAGACAAACAGCTGCTTAATGAATTAATAATTCACCTCAATGAGTCCTCAAATATAAATTTGGATCAACCAGTAATTACTACCAAGTTTCTCAAATAGTATCGGGGCATATAAATAATTGAAAATGTCTACATCACAGAGTTGCTGCTATCACTGTGCAAGAAGATCTCGCCCTCCAAAGATGAAATTGGACACTTCAGATCAAGTCGGCAGAAATTCAAACAGTAGCAAGTGTATGCATGTCTATTTCTACCCCGTGCACGCAAACCGAGCTCCATCCGTACGGATTCTGCTTGACACGTTGTGTTACTGCATTCACTCATTCATTTATAAGGCGCTGACATATTTCGCAAAACTGCCGGTGAAATGCAGGCTGCTCCCCCACGGAAGGCATTCACCCCAGCTTCAGTCTTCATGTGAGACAACTGATTATCCTTAAGACTAAAAGCATACGCGAGCACTTAATGAGTTTGCTAATAGTTTCTCCGTTCTTCGCGCCTTCCCGTGGTCTTGCATTGCTCCAGATACTGTAATTCAGGGGGAACGAATAACAGCTAAGTTCCATTTTTTCTTTTCCTTTTCTG
>NW_011904940.1:0-2625 GCF_000151845.1 Pteropus vampyrus
GAAGCACATTCAGCCTATCTATAATTAAACTCATTTTTTCCCACCCAAAGCTTACTTTTCTTCCTTTCTTACCTATTTTGGTTAGCAGTTTCACCATCTACTCAGTTACCTGAGATAAAGTCTTTAGAATCTTCCACTGTGCATTTACCCTCAAAGGTCACATCCCATTAGTTTCTAGGTGTTGCTGAGTCCATCTTCTAAATTATTCTTAGGTCATTTAGGTGCCCACCCTCTTTCATCTGGCTTCCTGGGCTCACCTCCTAATTGGTCTTGCTTCCTGCTTACTCTCCTCCTCTAATGCATCTCAACTGCAGAGGTCAACTTTCTACAACACAAATCTGATCACCTCACCCTACTGTTTAAAACACTTCCCAGTGCCCCAACCCATCCCAAGCCACAGGGGTCTCAAGTTGTGCAGTGCATCTATATTGCCTGAAGGACTTGTTCAAACACAGATTGCTGGACTCCAGAATTTCTGGTCCAGTAGATCTGAGTCCTAAAATGTGCATTTCTAACAACTTTGGGGATGATGCTGATCAGGGAACACATTTTAAGGAACATTGGCTTAAACTAAAATTAAAACTCATTAACATCAAGTTTAAGACCATTTACAATTTACTTCCCCAGTTTCTGGCTGCCGCTAGCCACATTCCTTTAAGTTATTTTTAAAGTCACTTTCCACTTTTATGGAAAGTCAAGATCTTTCATTCTCTTCTGCCTGCCTAGACTGCATCTTCTAGGAATCTTCTCATTCCTGGCAAATCCTCTTCCAGTTCTTCAAGGAAGCCCCTCCTTTTTTTTCTCCTGAAGAATTAGTTTACTGCTTTCTCCTCTACATGCTTTTGGTACTTCATACATAGGATACTTTACAGTTTTGCTACTTAAACTCTGCTCTTCAACTAACAGTAGGGACATCACTTGGAAACTTGTTAGAAATGCAGAATTACAGGCCCTACTTCAGAGCCACTGAATCAGAATCTGTGATTTAACAGAATCCCAGGTGATTCTTGTGCTTACTGAAGTGTGAGAAGCAATGCTGTGCAGGGACTCGTACTAGGCACTGTGATAGATGCTTTGATGACAGTATTTCTTGATTCCTTTAACAGTCCCATGAACCATTATTATTGTCTACAATTTATGAAAGAGGAAGTGGAAGCTTGTAGTAGCTGAGCTGCAATTCAAACCTGGGACCATCCGACTTCAAAAATTTGTGCTTGCTCTACTGCACAGATTGTCTTCCTATTACAGATTTTCACACATAGCATTGTAATCACCTATCCAAAAGTCTGTCGCCCTGTCCGTGTCAGGAAATGCTGAGCAGGGCAAAGTTCTACTATCTCTAGGTTTCAAGGATGAAAATTACCCACTGGAAATAAAGAAGAACCTTTTTTCTTTCTCACTGACAACTCTAGTTCTGATAGCAACTCTAGGTAGGATGAGTTTCTTGAAGAAAAGAGTTTATATGAAGTTTTAAAAATATCACTGCTATATTGAGATATAATTCATATATCATATAATTAACCCACTCATATACATTTTGATAAAAATAGAATAATTGCAAATCTGGGGGTAAGGGTATAGGTGAGGTTTAGGGATAGCAGTAGCAGAGAAAGTCAGGAATAAAAGATTGGATAACAACACATTAGGACTTCCACTTAGCACAAGAGAGAGGCAGTAGCTGTGAACCAGGGAACACTAAGGAACTTGGGAGGCATTGTAATTTCCCTGTTCCTTTTTTCCCCAACATACGCCTTCTGCTTCCCATAGTGATTATCAGTCAGACAAATATTCATTGCCTACTCTGTGCCAGGCACTTTGCAGGGACCAAGAAATAGAGATAGAATGAAAAGACAGACTTGGTCCTTAAGGAGTGGAAAATAAATCTGTTTGGGGAATCAGGAAGGCTTCATAGATAAGGTAGCTTTTGATCTAGATTCAGAAGTCAGAAGAGGGTTACTACTGAACCTAAATTTAAACGGACACCTAAAACCTAATGATAAGGTCAAGGAAAGTCACTGTTATGTAAGATGCCAGAAAATAATTAAAGATATGATTTAACAAATATTGATAAGACTTTTTAGTTCCAGGCAAATTCAAAATTGGTCATTTGTCATTGGCACTCTACTGTCTAGCCATTTTCTCCATTTCCCTTCCCAGTGACCTCAGCTTTCCAAAACTATCCACTAAAGCATCTTAACCCCAGTTGATTCTTTCCCTTGAACTGGATTCTTGGCTAGATAGATTCTTAGATCTCACTAAATAAGAAATGATTCCTGACTTTTAAGAGTCCATTATCTGGGAGAGAGAAATAAAGAGTGAAGTAAACAGAAAAGTACTCCAAAAGAGATATATAAAGTGAGTACTGGGGACACCCAAGAGCTCATATAACTCAGACTGGGGGTTGGAACAGGGTGGTCACTGAAGCTCCCCTGAGGAAGTAAATCCTAGCTCTCAGAGAACACATAGGAGGTAGTTAGAGGCTAGGCACTCCAGGAGAAAAAAGTCAAAGCAGAGAGATGGGTAAGCCCTTGAAGCATTCCTTCCCACCTCCCCTACCCCACCTAAGATTTGAGAAATTCTATATTGTATTTATTTTGGCAATAAGCAAAGCCTTCCTTTCCCTAA
>NW_011904941.1:0-3243 GCF_000151845.1 Pteropus vampyrus
GCCTTCCAGGATCTACCCTCAGATCACTTTTCTTAGCAGCAGCCTTGCCCTTGGACCTGTCCAGTCCTGGAACTCTCCTCGTACCTTCTCTTGGGTGTTCTTTCCTGATGTCCTTCTTGTCTCATAGAATGTCCTTTATCCATTCCTGTTTATCAGAATACCACCAAGTTTTCAGGGCTGCCACAAATGATGACACCTTCGTGGTCCCTTCAACCAGGAATGATCACTCTCAGCTTGGAACGTCCTATATGACACCTTTTACTTTCTAGCTTACCCACCAGAGGGTATGCTTCTTGAGGGCACTCTGAGACCGTGGCTAACTCCTATTTGTACCACCACAGTACAAGACTTGATACCTGCTCTGTTGAATAAATGAATAGATGAAGGAAGGATTCATATGGAGATGGACTAATGAATGAGTGAATGAATGGTAAACAAGCAAATGAACGAATTATAAGTACCAGCTGTATTTCAACCATAGGCAGGTTTACTCTGTTATAAAACAAGTCTACATGAATGTTGATTCACAAGGCCAGGCCATTCAGCCCATACTGACTAGCCTTCAAAGACAGACCACTGTGGCTCTGTACTCATTGCTGCCTCACTGGAATTGTCTTTATCCAATTGACCAGTCTACACAGGTTCCCAGAGCAGCACAGTGGCACAGAATCCAGCAAAGTATGGGATCTTTCCTGCCTGGCACATTACCACCTTGCCGAGGTTGCATGAATGCATACATGAGCTCTATACATAAAGGACATTTAAAAATTTTAATGTAAGGGTAGACTTTTTTATCCTTCGGCAGAGATTTAACATGCACTTTTTTCTTCCACCTCTCTCTCTCTCTCACACACACTAATACACACTCTCTCACGCACATAAAGACACATACTCACTTATCCGCTCACCTCCTAACTTGTCCTAGGATGCTGTGAGTGACAAGAAACGGCTCTGTCCTTCCCAAGGGAGCTAGCCACTTAGCATACTAAGAAAAATGAGAGAGAATATTTTCAGATGTGATATGTCAGGGAGGACAAGATGGCCACGTCTCAGATGGTTAAAAAAGAAAGTTGAGAGATGGTCGAAAAGATGAACTTTACAGAGTTCACTGGAAAGCAGAATTCTGAACTACGACATGAAGCTCTAATGGCTTCTTGTCTAGTCAGAATTATATGGCAGATGGCTTAGGAAGGGAGGTGCAGGCCCGTCTCAGAGCCAGCACCTGTGGATGGAGCTGAGCCGGCTGTGTTTTTTCTTGTGTACATAGCTGTTGACTGGCATGTGCTAAAGAAGGGCCTGGGCAGTTGGGCTCAACCAAATCCAAGTCCATCTTATAGACCATTTGGTAGGATTATTCTCCCTTTATCAAGACAGTCTATCAGCTTCAACTTGGGGTTCCTTAAGAACCGCAGAAGCAGATTCCAGGGAGGGTATCAGGGATGGAAAATTAGCACACAAGGAGTCCCTGGAGAACTTTCCAGCTTGTATCAATAACTGTGAGTGCCAACATCTGAGCCGGAAGTGCAGTTGAGCCCCCGGAGGCGGAAACCGGAGCTTGGCTGGGAGGAACTCTGCCAAAGGGAGAGTGATGACCCCCTTCAGCGGCAGCATCCTGTGGCCCCACTTCCCTCTTATAGGATTCCTTGAGTCCTCATTTCAAGCAACACTACAGTTAGCCCCTGCCTGCTACCCAGGCCACGGCAAAGGTGGCACAGAATCCAGCAAAGTATAGGATCTTTCCTGCCTGGCACATTACCACCTTGCCAAGGTTGCATGAATGCATACATGAGCTCTATACATAAAGGACATTTAAAATTTTTAACGTAAGTGTAGACTTTTTTATCCTTCGGCAGAGATTTAACATGCACTTTTTTCTTCCACCTCTCTCTCTCACGCTCATACACACTCTCTCACGACATAAAGACACATACTCACTTATCCACACCCCAAACCTCTGACGAGCATCTTGGGCCCTGATGATTCTCACTCCAAAGCTCACCTTCCTAAGCTTATGGGCCACAGATGCTTCACAGAGAATTTGGGATCAACTGGCACTCCACACTCTCTTGTCTTGTTCTCCTGGTGACTGGAAGGCAAGGGGACCAGAAGCTGAGGGGATGGGGCCCAGAAGCCAGGGCCTATTAGATACCCCGCTCTTAGGTAAAATCCAGCTCTGCGTGATAAGGTTAGACTTGGGCTCTGTGCGCCCACGGGCCTCCCTGGAACCATCTGAACAGATAGAAGTGGGAGATGAATGAACCAGAATGGGTGTGTAGAGGGGTATTACTGTCTTGTCACTCTGTCCCCTGCTATCACCACTTTCGCTTTTCCCCTCCTGGGGCAGATGAGTCAGTGTTGACCCTATAGGGAGCTTTGTGGGACCTGGCTAATCCCAGACATGTGGTTCCAGGTGAGAGATCTATTTTAGTTATTTCTTAGGCTTTATTTCCTAAATCCTTCTCATCTCTCATTTCCTACCCCACCTGCTTTTCCTAACTGAATAAATCCGCTGTTGTCATGGAGACAACATAGTATTAGCATCTCTGCTTCTCCGTAGATTCTTCCTAAAACCAGAGCTAGAGAGGGCCCCACTTCTACCTCCCTCGTAATTCTGGTACAGGATTCCTGTCTGAGAAACTACGGTACGGTGTTTGGAAGATCTGCTTTGCCCATTCGGTTTCCTTCCTTCTTGTACTTTTCCTTTGTCCAAGTTTTACCTTCTTCCTTAGGAAACTAAGTTTAATTTGACTTCTTTCAGCCAGGGGTCCCGAAATGCACTTTGGCCTCCAGTAAGGCTTATGTCATCAATAAGGACAATAGTTTGAGGGACTATGCTGCTCTTCACACAAAGGGCAGACAATTTTCCTCATACACTAGATCAGCAGTCTCAGCCCAAAGAGGCTAGGTGGCCTGCTCAAGGTCACCCGGCCCACGACAGGGCCCTCTGCACCTTTCCTGGGCAAATACTGCCACCTTCAGTGGGGTCTGCATATAGAGGCTGAGCATAACTACCACTGTGGAGCACCAACTATGTACAAGGCTCTTACTGTATAGATGTCGCTTAAGCCACAAAACAACATCGTGGAGTTGGTATCATTGTTACCACTTTACAAAGGAGGAAACTGAGGCTCTAGGAAGTCCGACAACTCGATGTCATACAACCGATAAGCGTGGGAGCCGGATTTGAAATAGAGGACTGTCTCCTTTAAAGCCACCTTCTCAACCAGAACAAAATTTGTCCTC
>NW_011904942.1:0-1662 GCF_000151845.1 Pteropus vampyrus
CTTGGTATGCAGGACATTGGAAGATAAAAGACCTGCACAGCAAATACTGACCTTCCCAGTGTACATTCCTATTAAGAAATAAGTTGTGGTATTTGTGTGCTCCTGCTTTAGGATGCGTGAATTGTCTAGTGCTTTAATAAGTTGTTTGCAACTCTGTTTCTTTGCTCATTTTGTAAATGCAATTAAATTTCATAATCAACATTTTGTGTATGTAAACAACGTAGATACTTTGAGGAAGAAAGTATGTGAGCATGAAGCTAACCTGATTTGTTTCTAGTGGCAGATTATTTTAAGCTCTTCTCTGAAGGATAAGCACCTTGTTCACAAAACAAAAAAGAATAAATATGGCAATTATAAGTACAAGTAGTATTATAGCACACTGAAAGAAAAAATGAGCAGAATGAATGGAACTAGGAATGCAAAGATAATTTGGGGGTATAATGAAGGGTACGGAAATTCGTGGTGTAACAGTGATAGATGCAAACGTCTGAGGAATGCGGTTGATGGATGTACTATTCGTACTGGATCTTAAAGCATGATGGAAGAATTTGCCGGCATGGATTGAGGAGAAGGAATAGAACAGTCCTGCAGGAAGAGAGTATGTGTAAAGAAACAAGTCAAAAAGAGCTTGATGTGTTTGAGCAGAGTGAGCAGTGAGGTTGAGTTAGGTGGTGCAGGTGAGGGTGTAGTCACCGGGGACTCAGCAGATCTACTGGACATTTTCAGGGTCGAATGGATTAAGTGTGGTGAGTAGAGGGTGGGGAGTAGGGGTGGTAGTTGTCCAGGATGACCGGGAGTTTCCAGCTTAGGCTGCTGGGTGAATGATTGTGTGCTGAGGTGGCATTCAAATAGGTATACTGGAGGAGGTGATTTTTTGAGCTTGGCTTAGATGACCTCTTTCAATGTGGCTTTTTGTTTTTGCCTACAGTCTGTTTCAGAGTTCATTTTTTCATGCAGAAAACACCATCTGCTTATTGTGTGCTAGTAATCTTTATTTTTGAATTTAAAAAATTAGTTTTGGTGAAATACACATAATATAAAGTTTGCCAACCATCTTAACGACTTTAAGCTTACAGTTCAGTGGTATTAAGTATATTTACATTGCTGTGCAGCCATCACCACCATCCATCTTCAGAACGGAAACTCTGTCCCCATTAAACAATAACTACCCATTTCTTCCTATCCCCCAGCCCCTGGCAACCACCATTCTCCTTTCTCTATGAATCTGTCTGTTCTACTTACCTTACATAAGTGGAATCATACAGTATTTGTCTTTTTGTGACTGGATTATTTCACTTAGTGTAACATCCTCAAGGTTCATCCATGTGTCAGAATATTTAGTCGCTCTCAGGACTGAGTAGTGTTTCACTGTATATATAGACCACTTTTTGTTTATTCATCCATCACTGGACGCTTGGGTTGCTTCACTTGTCTGTTGTGAATAATGCTGCTATGAACATGAGTGTGCAGATATCTCTTCAAGTCTCTGCTTTCAGTTCTTTGGGTGGGCATACCTGTAATTGTTGGATCATATAGTATATTTTTAATTTTTTGAAGAACCACTGTGTTGTTTTCCATTAGCAGCTACACCCTTTTGCATTCCTGTCAGTGCACAGGAGTTCCAGTTTCTCTACATCCTCTCCAACACTTGCTTTTCGCTTG
>NW_011904943.1:0-1561 GCF_000151845.1 Pteropus vampyrus
TTTTAGAATCTAGAGACAAAGGAAACTGGTTAATATAACTAATAATGTTTAATCTTAAGCCAGTTGGGGAGAAATGAGAGAAAAAAGCAAAGCAACCAGTTTAAAAACAGCAAAACGCTCAGGATTCCTAAAGCCATGTGCTTCTGGAAGCAGGGGTGAAAGAAGATCTAAAACGGGTTTGGTTGATATTTGCTTAATAGTTAAATATACATGCACCTGAGGTCTAAATAAGAAAAGGAAAAAAAAAAAGTAGGGGAAAAGCAGCCTGACCCCAGATCTCATTTGCTGCTGCAAAGCAGGGTAAGAGATCTCTGCATTGGAGATAGTACAGTTGAGGACTGAGAGTCGGAGTCTCATAAAGTTTAATGAAAACTTAGCTGTACACTAAAGGCTGAGTAATCCCCACAGCCAACAATACCTCCATCCTTAACTTTCCTCAGATACTCAGGCCAGAAACTCACTAAACTGATAGCTAAGCTTACTTATATCGTCTAGGTAGGAGATTATAAATGTATTATCGAGTGCAGAATCTGACCATCTCAAACTAGTATCTAAACAAGCAAACAAAAAAGAACTAATGGTACTGATATAGTATGCAGTACTATGCAGGTAATCATTAAATAGTGAAGCCCATAGTCAATAAGCCTCGTTCCAAACACAGAGTTTATAATTAGTTTTTCTCCTCAACTCTTACTTATTAGCAGACAGCTAAGGATCACCTTATTTAAGAGAAAAGCCTTTATACTTAACAGAGACAACTAAAAGAAATAGAAGAAAGACTGTGTGGTGGATAAAAGCATCATGAAAAGTCTCTTATGCAAAAAAAGTCCTAACAATTTTTGTAGATGTACACCAGAGATGAGATAGTGTTATGGACTTAATGTTTGTGTCTCCTCAAATTCATATGTTAACACCTTAATCCTAATGTGATGGTATTTGGTGGTGGGTCTTTGGGTGGTGATAAAATCATGAAGATGGAACCTTCATGAATGGAGTTAGTACCCTCAGACAGGTAGCTGGCTCTCTTTCTACCATGAGAGAATACAAAGAGAAGTCGGCAGTCTGCAGCTTAAAAGAAGGCTCTCACCAGAACCTGACAAAGCTGGTACCCTGATCTCTGACTTCCAGCCTCTGGAGCCATAAGAAATAAGTTTTCATTGTTTCTTAAGCCACCCAGTCTATGATAATTTGTTATAGCAGATTGAACTGAGCTCACTAAGACAGGGAGAGGATTACTCCCTACTTCATAAGTGGGAGCTGTGCATAGTGAAATCCTTCCAATGAGTAGAGTATGCAAAGAAGGGGAAAAAGTAATTTTACAGCTGCAAAATCTGACCAACTCTATTAAAATCAGGGAATCCTCTCTCTTTTTACTGTGTGAGATTACAGTGACAAGGCAGTCATCTGCAAGCCAGGAAGAGCTTTCACCAGAACTTGACCATTGCACTCTGATCTCAGAGTTCCAACCTCCAGAACTCTGAGAAATAAGAAAAACAAAAACAAAAAACAAAAACTGCAACTCCTACCAGAGACAAAGAACTAATTTACTTACTATATATTT
>NW_011904944.1:0-1594 GCF_000151845.1 Pteropus vampyrus
GGTCAACATGGAATGGAGAGAACGGAAACTGCTGGTATGCTGAATCCTTTTTTTCTTTAGTCTAAAACAAACAGGAATATTTTGAGAATGAGGCTGTGACATATCTACCTGAAAAATAATGTAAGGGTATGACAACACTGTTTCCACTTAAGAATTGAGTCGGACTTTTTAGGAATGATATGGCTTTAGAAGTTTTGGGAAATTTTTAGTATCTATTAACAGCTAATCTAATTCTTGAAAACATTTTCTCCATTGATATAATTATTGATTTCTTTTTTTGAAAGTATCGAACAATTAAATAATATATTAAAAAACAAGAAAAGAGCATTATTTTAATTGCTTTTATGCTCTAATTTTCACAGCAACCTTTAGAGGTAGGTATTCCCATTTTGTAGAAAACTGAGGCTTAGACTGTAGCTCGTTTTATAGTAGAAGATAGACTGTGATTTGATTTCAGATCTTTTTTTATTGCTTTCCACTTTGCCTAAGTTCAGTGACTTAGGAAAAAGAATATTTTTTACTTTTTTTGGAGGAATGATACCATTTAAAACAAATGCACTTCACAAAATGTTTAAAGGTATTTGTGATGGACATTACATTTTATAAATTTTAATATGATTTACTAGAAATATGCCATAATTTGTAGGTAATACTGTGTTTTGGGAGAGTTGGCTGATGGTAAAATCTGAACTCATGTTGATGAATAGAAAGCCAGTGTTTCCAACAGACTATGTCTTGTCTTGAAGTTCTGTGTTATAAATTTATTCTTTGTGGTGCTAGCTCCCTCTGTAGAATTTCATTAAGATTGCAACTTGGTTTTTTTCAATTACTTACTGAAATGCTTGAAACATTATCTAGAATAGGTTTTAAATTTTTCTTGTAAAATTTTATTTATATCTTAATAACTTCCAAGAGTTTTCCTTGTGAAAATGTTGCCTTTATAAAAATGTCTCAGTGTATATACTAAATTTTAATACTATATATGAAATGAAACAACCTTATTCAAACATTCCTACTACTTTAATGCTTTGTTTGGGAAGGCCAGGGAGACCTGCGATTTCTAGGTCAGTAATTCTGTGCTGAGTAAGACCAGAGAAGGTAGAAAAAGCCTGATAGGAAATTAAGAAAAAATGTTTTGGAGTTTAACTGGATTCTATATATCATATTTAAACATTTCCTTTTTTCCCTAGAGTTTTTTTTTAACTATTGAATTGGATGGGAAAATGTTCATTAATTTTTTTTTTCAGGAAAGAGACAAAAAATTTCTACATGGTAGAAAGAGCAAAAGAAATATTTTAGCAAGATCCCAAAATTGAACAAAGAAATGCAGAAAAAAATGCTTCACTTACACAATTTGCATAAATTTATGCTCTTGCAAAGAAAACCCTTAGTTACCTAACCCTACCACCAATTTCCCTTTGTGGGAGTTTGGATACTTCTTTTAACACCACTTTTTGTCCTTTCTCCCCCAAACTATTTTGTATTTAGATATTAAATTGTGTAATTAGCTCTTCGAAGATGTTTTGCCTACTAGAATGAGGGCAGAGGGAATGTGATTGGCTTCCAAGATGTTTTTTTAGAAAAATGGGCAAAC
>NW_011904945.1:0-2030 GCF_000151845.1 Pteropus vampyrus
CTATTTATAAATGATCAAAAAGAATGAAATACCTAGGAATAAATTTAACCAAGGAGGTAGAAGACCTGTTCTCAGAAAACTGTAAGACAAGAAAGAAAGTGAAGATACAAATAAATGGAAGTATATACCTCTCTCATAGATAGGAGGAATTAACATCATTTGCCCGGCTAGCTCAGTCAGTAGATCATGAGACTCTTAAAATGACCATACTACCCAAAGCAATATACAGAGTCAATGTAATTCCTATCAAAATAGCAATAGATTTTTTCACAAGAACTAGAACAAATCATCCTAGAATTTATATGGAAGAACAAAGTTGGAGGTATCACACTACCTGATATTAAACTATACTACAAGGCTATGGTAATTAAAACAGCATGGTACGGATATATTGATCAATGGAACAGAGTAGAGAGCCCTAAAATAAATCTACGCCTATATGCACACTTGATGTATGACAAAGGAGGCAAGAATATATAATGAGGTAAAGACAATCTCTTCAATAAATGATGCTGGGAAAATCTGACAGACACATGTAAGAGAATAAAACTGGATCACTTTCTTACACCATATACAAGAATAAACTCAAAATGGATGAAAGATTTAAATGTAAAACCTCAAATCATAAAACTTCCAGAAGAAAATGTATGCAGTAAACTCTTTGACATCACTCTTAGTAATAATTTTGTGGATATGTCTCCTCGGGCAAGAGAAACAAAACAAACAAATGGGACATCAAACTAAAGAGCTTTGCACAGCAAAGAAAACCATCAACAAAATGAAAAGATAACCTATTGAATGAGAGAAAATATTTGCCAAAGATACATCTGATAAGAGATTAATATCTGACAAATATAAGGAACTTACACAACTTAACACCGAAAAAAACAAACAATCCAATTAAAAAATGGACAAGGACTTGAATAGACATTTCTCCAAAGAGGACATACAGATGACCAACAGACATACGAAAAGATGCTCAACATCACTAATCATTAGAAAAATGCAAATTAAAACCACGATGAGATATCACCTCACACCTGTCAGAATGGTTATCATCGATAAATCAACAAACAAGTGTTGGCGAGGATGTAGAGAAAAGGGAATCCTTGTTCAATGTTGTGAGACTGTAAATTGGTACAGCGACTATGGAAAACAGTACCGAGGTACTGTTTTTTCGAGGTACCTCGAAAATTAAAAATAGAACTACCATATGACCCAGCAATTCCATTTCTGGGTATTTATGTGAAGAAATCCAAAACACTAATTCAAAAAGACATATGCACCCTATGTTCTCTGCAGCATTACAATAGCGAAGATATGGAAGCAACCAAAGTGCCCATCAATACACAATTGGCTAAAGAAAGGGTACATATATACAACTGAATATTACTTAGCCATAAAAAGAATGAAATCTTGCCGTTTGTGACAACATGGATGGACCTAGAGGGTATTATGCTAAATGAAATAAGTCAGACAGAAAAAGACAAATACCATATGATTTTACTTACATGTGAAATCTAAAAAACAAAATAAACGAACAAACAAAATAGAAACAACTCAGATACAGAGAACAAATTGATTGATAGTTGCCACATGGGAGGGAGATCGAGAGGATGAATGAAAAAGGGGGAGGGATTAAATTGTACAAATTTCCAGTTATAAAAACAGTCATGGGGATATCAAGTACAGCATAGGGAATACAGTCAATAATACTGTAATAACTATTTTTGGTGTCAGGTACTAGACTTACTGAGACAGCCACTCATAAGTTATCTAAATGTCTAAGCACTGTTTGTAAATTAGAAATGAATATAATATTGTAGGTTGACTTTAATTGAAAAAGTAGAAAAAAAATGTAAATTCAAATTATAAACCTTAGTCAAAAGACTTAATGAAAAATAAAAGTAATTGGAAAATTAGGAAATACTTATTATAATAATACTTATTATAATACATTATTTAATGTTCTACTCCATTTTTAAAAAATAATCAGTTTTTTAAAAACAGAATGAAGGGGAAGAAGCCCC
>NW_011904946.1:0-1647 GCF_000151845.1 Pteropus vampyrus
CATTAACACAGTGATGACACCAATACTGATCACCGACCACATGCCAGGCACATTTCCAAGAGTTTGACCTGTATTTTCTGGCAGCATGCTCACAACGGCCCAGTGAGGTTTGATAACTATTATTGCCCTCTTTTTAGGGATGAGGAATCTAAGCTACAGAGAGGTGGGGTAGCTTGTCCCAAGTCATACAGCCAGGAGGAGGTAGAGCCAGGCTGAATAACTCCAGAACTGAAGTTTATTACCAGGTTCCTGCTGAGAGCTGTCTGGGGTGGGGCGAAAGGGGGCAGACTGGAAACCGCTCAGATTTCCACTTTGACTTCAGATAAGCTTAGCCACAGCCTCTCACTTGACAGAGCTCCTGGCATGGGTACTCCCTGCATCAGAATAGTTGTGCCCAGTGTAGGAATAGTGTTTGATAGCAACCCCAGAGCAGGAGCCTTGGGAGGAAATGGGACTGTATGCACCTGAACCTCACAAGTCTGGTTGTGGATCTGTGAGTGCGATGGTGAGTGGCTGTTGTCTTACAGGGCTGGTTAATGTGTGAGTCTTTGTGTATGTATAGGTGAACCTGTGTATGTATTTTTGTCTCTGTGGGTCTTACATCTAGGTGAGTTAATGTGCACACACCAATGTACGCTCATTTCTGACTCACATTTCTTTCTATACATTTCTCATCTCTGTGACACTTTGTGGGTGTAACTGCAAAAAAGTGTATGCACGCACCTGTGTACAGGTGAATCTGTGCCCTCTATGTGGCTGTTCTGTGAAAAGGCTGTGTAGGCAAAGGAGTCCACAAATGCCAAAGGAGCCAAGAGACCAAAGAAGGAGGCAGACAAGTCCAGCTTGTTGGTTAATGGGTTTAATAAAAACGGGCCCTAGGCGGCTGCAGGATGTTAAGATCGCTACACCTTTCATCCTCTAGACCACCCTCTTTTATCCTCCCTCAAACATTAACCTATGTGCTAGGAAAGGAATACATGGATGGACAGTGGGGAAGAGGCCAGGTACTGAGAGGCCCTGGCGCCAGAGTTAGCTAAGAGATGGTTAACATCTAGGACATCTTGCCCCAGAGGTAGGAATAATGGAAATTCCATCATTAGTCTGAAACCTCTGTGCACATTCTAGGGTTCACCCCGGGAAGAGGAGAGGGGTTAAAGGTGCAAGCTCATTCATTCAGAAGTTAAGCTGGTGGATGAGCTTCAAGATGGAGTCAGCTTTTCAAGATGGAGCCAGCTCTGCCTTCATAGTGGCTGTTGTCTCAACAGTTCTGATATGTGTCTGGATATGTGTGTATGTGTAGGTGTCTGTACATGTACTTGTTTGCACTTGTGTGCTCACTTGTGAGTCTGATGTGATTCTGTGTGTGATGGCATATAGCTGTTGACTTACAGGTCTGGTCTGAGTCTCTATAGATAGATATGTGCTCACATGTATATGCGTGGGTCCCATTGTGCTCCCGCAGGTCTGAATGACTGTGGGTATTTGTGCACGTGCCCCTCTGCATGTTCTTTTATTGTAAATGGTTGTAAATGGTTCACAGGATCATCTATGTCTGAGTGCCTGGGTATGTTCTATGACAGTGTGTATATGTCCTGCACACATGAATCTATAAACCTGTGTTTATGTGTGGCTGTTCTCTTACAATTC
>NW_011904947.1:0-1413 GCF_000151845.1 Pteropus vampyrus
GGTAGCATTGGTGATTAAACAGATGTGTGATGATAGGATTGAAGAGCCACAGACAACCTTAAATTTGGTATTTCATAGGTTGATGGATGATGAAGCTTTCAAATAATTAACATGAGAGAAGAAAATGTGTTGGCAGGGAAGATAAATTCAGTCTGAGACTTGTGAGAGTTGAGAAGGTTTGAGAGATCCTTGTAAAGATGTTCGTAGATGCTTGAAAATACAGTAGCAATTTGATATAGAAATTCAAATTTGTTCACCCTAATTAGAAGTTGTGACCAAGAAATGAAATGAAGTCCTTTATATAGAACGTAGAGAGAAAGATGTGAACAGTGCCAAGGATGAATGAAACTTTCAAAAGGAGAAATAGAGGTTTTTAAAAAGAGAGAGAGAGAGAGGTTAACAGCATTATACTCTGAAGCCAGAGTGCTAAGGTTCATAATATTCCGCTCCCACCCCTGGACAAGCTACCTAACGCCTCCATAAAATAGAAAGAAGATAAAAACTGTATTTAATTCATAGGATTGTTGTGTGGATTAAATTAGTCAATATGTGTAAAATGGCATTCATTTTTATTCATTCAACAATTTAGTAACCTAATACTGTCAACTAGGCTGTTAGGCCTGGTTTTGCAGGACTATAATTATCTGTTACCTGAGAAGTAATTGTACAGTGTTGTGATTTCAGTTTCCCAAAAGAGCATTTTGCCAACTCCACCCCACTCCCAGAACCACCCAAGATGTCTCCCATTTACTGATTGAAATCACAAGCTCCCTTTACTGATGGGAAAACTCTTTATCTATAATACTAAGTAAATTTTAAAATGAAGATTATGGGAAAAAACATAGTAACTTAAATTTATAATAGAATGAGTAAAGGACTAAACTTTTATCATTTCCTAAGAATATAGTAACCTAGTAATGAGAAAAAAAATGTAATGAATGTAATGAGAAAAAAAAAAAAAACTGATAATGCACTGAACTCTTGAAGTGGAGTGAGAACCAGACCGAGAGATTCTCTAAAAAGATGAGGATGGAGTGAACATTAAATGCACTTTTTTTCATTGAACTAATTCCTCCTAAGCTAAAAGTTTTGGTAATCAATCAATGTTTTCCATCATAAAAAGGAGTCACTCTATGATTCAACCTGTTTCCTCCTCTGTTGATTAAATGACAAAATCCGCAAAATATTTTTAGCATACTGCCTATAATATGTGCTCAGTAAATATCCATAGCTATCTGTGCTTCACACTGTACAAAAACTCCTGCCAGCTCATAATAATCTGTCCCATTGTCTCTCATTGACACAATCTGTAATTGTCAACAAATGCTCTGCGGGATGACTTATGAAAGTAGATTTCTATGTTGGGATAAAGAGGAGATTATAGTTAAAAGAGACAATTAATAATAATAATAA
>NW_011904948.1:0-2151 GCF_000151845.1 Pteropus vampyrus
GAGTTTTTGAGTTACAGATGTATTTCTAGTCATTGGCTCGATGGCAGTGTTTCTCTGGCGACTTTTTCTCATGTTTTTCCTGTTTACTTCCTATCTCTTGTTCTTTCTTTCCTCCTTTAACTTCATGGTCTATTCTAGATCCTGTGCTAGTTCCTTTTTATTGGTCTTTGAGTGAATTGCATCCACCCTCCCCAAACTAAGGTGAAACTGGTTTGCGTGGGGGCTGGGAGAGCGGGGGCGGGGGAACCGTTCCTGGTTCACAGAGGACAGAGGCACTTTCCGACACAGATGGCAGACTTGAGAGTGTTTAATCTTACTCATCTCTGCCAGTGCAATGGCAGCCAGAGGCTGTTCACAGTTCAGTCTCGCCTGCCTTTTCTACATTGTCTCAAGCTCAGCCGTGGTGTTTCTTACTTTGACTTTGTGTCTCCTCTCAGCATCTCACTGACCCCTGCCTGCGTTTCACTGCTTCTGGCGGTTCTTTCACATATATGGCGACTGGATGAGAGATTTTGTCGTTTTCTCTAAGATGTCATTTCCATTTCCTCTTTTCATTCAGCATTTTGGTATGGAGAAAGGACAGAGACTTTTCCACTCTACTGTCTTAAAACACTCATGTTTAAATTCTTTTATCTTCAAACCTTACAGTAAATTTATTCCGGCTAACAGAAGGCTTCTGCATTCTGCAGAGTAATGTTGAGCATTTGGTTTCTTGGCTCTTTCCATCCTTTTACTGCTTGGTGATTTTTCTTCAGCTTGTTAATTGTTTACTTGGGGGACTGGATTGCATCGTCTCTGGTTCTGGATGGGTCAGCTGTGATCAGGTGGGACATCATGCTGGTTTTGAGGGCACACCTTGGTAACACACCTGTTAGAAATGCTGTAGAGATCAATATTTTCATCTCGGTTCATTTCTCTGGGCTATATTGTCCTTTGTGCATTTATGAGGTTATATATCTTATGGATTATTAAAACAAGCTTGAATACATCTTTTTAAAAGAATAGAAGTAACTTTTATTTGCCTGCCATCCTATCCTGAGGCACTGGTTTCCTTTTACTACTGAATTCTACTTTGTGTTGCTTTTTATGTTCCAAAGATCAAAGATATAGGGGGACAAAAGTTCTGTACTCTGATGGAGAAGGAGATAATTATTTTAGTTTCTGTCATTAAATTCAAAAAGTTATTTTCAAATACACTACAGCCAAAAAAAAGGAAAAAAAGGAAAACACCCACTACCTGCCAGTCAGTGAAAATAACTAACAGCAGGTACTGCCACGCAGTGCTTATAATTGTTTCAAATTTGCAAGCACAACAATGAAACACATTTCGCATAATGAAATATTTATTTTTATCCATCACGCTTGCAAGCTGAGCTCCATTTATCATGTTTGCAAACAGCAGCAGCAACATTTCTCTAACGTGAGCCAAATGTAATTTCCAGCTGTTGAAATTAATTCTTTTTAGGTCCTGTTAAAAATTGTCATCTAACAACAAACCTCACTATTTTTCTTTTTGCTCTTCACACATTTCTATTTACTTTTTTCTTGTTCTTATTTTCACTCCTGTATAAAAATGATTTTCAGTGAGGCTCGGCGTTTGAGATAGCACTAGAATACATAAAAGACATTCCTGTTCTTGTCTTTGTGTAACTTATTGTATCATTCACAGAATTGGTCAACATTCCAATTCCACATCTTTTTTGTCTCATAATTTAAAAAAAAGTCATCATTAGGCTCTAGAACAGAGAAAAGCTAGCTATAATATTATGTATTTTTAAAAATTGCTGTGATACCAAGATCTTCCTGTTAGCATGTAGATTTGAGTCAATACTTGTGCAAAAGCCTGGAGGTCAAAATGCTTTCAGCTTCTTCCTTTGGGATGTAACAGGTTCTTATATGCAATGGGTGAAATAGTTTTTGTTCTGGGTACCGTGTTCTCCTATCATGGATATTATTTATGCAACTGCTTATTTAGATTAGGTGATTCTGATAGTATAGAAGCAGATAATAGGTACTATGAGGTAGATATTTGGTTAAAATTATTTTTTGTATGTCTAGTGTTTTGTTTCAGTTGTTTAAAGTTGCTTCATTTAGAGAAGGAATAATACAAAAATATGATTATTATTATTATTTTAAATCAAAAAGGCTGAT
>NW_011904949.1:0-2167 GCF_000151845.1 Pteropus vampyrus
AATAACATTCAATTTTTAAAAATTATTATTATTATTGAATAGGCAGGGGAGAAACATTAGGTAATAGGGATAATTTATCCCAATAAGGGTCAGAACTTACCATATCCTTGTTTTCATATAGTGTTGTCTTTGAGTTGAGCATAAGAAAATGTTCCACGCAAGTATTCAATTCTAAGTTCAGGCTTGACAAGTTTATTTTTTGCAATAGTAATTCTGTTATACTTTTGTGTAAGAGAGCTGTTGGAGTAACTACCTCAATTCTCATCCTTATTTTGTTATGGAGACATAGCCCAAGAAAGGTTTATTATAAATCATGAAATAGTTGAGTTCCTGTGAGGTTATAGACCTTATATAATATTTTAAAATCTACTAAACTTATGACTATTGTTATTCATTATATTGAGCTGTTTTCCTTTAATTTAAGGAGGATGTGTTCACTATGACACACTTTCTTTGCTTCAGGTCAGTTTGCTGAATAAAAAATAGTCCGTATTTTCAAAGCTGTCTCATATGTAAGAAATGACCGTATATCTGGGTGGATAATCCTGATGCAAATTTTGTGAGTACTATTAATGAGATTTATTGTGCAACATTAGAATAATGTCATCATAGGATATTTTCAAAGTAAATAGAAACATAATTAATAAAAAATATTTACTATATATATTAACATGTGAAATTTTCCCTTTGACATAGGGAGAATATTATAAAAACATCTATGACAAATGTATGTCAAGGAATTTTATGACTTTAGTGACCATATAATCCTACAATGAAGAAAGAATTTATATATGAAATAATGAAGACACTAAATTTTATTTATAATCAAGAATTGGGCAGAGCATGAGTTCCAGCAATCACTTTTATATAGTCTGAGTGATCAAGGTGGAATACACAGAGAGAGTGATCTTGAGAAAATTCTCAAAAGTTGAGGAACTGATAGGAAAAGAAAAAGAAGAGCCAAATAAGAAAGGAAAAGAGAAAGGATGGATAAAAAAATATGAAGGGAACCAATTTGTCGTTAGCACCAGGTGCATTATAACTTAAAGTTTCAATGTAGATATTACAATTTTGAGCTTTGCAGATTAGGTAAATTGTCAAAAGTTATACTGCTACTGAGTGATTGAAGCAGGATTTGACACAGGATCACCAAGCTTTTTTTACTAATTATACTAAAGAACACATAGGAAAGTGAATTGAAGTGAATATAAATAAAGTATACTTTCAACTTCACATAACATTACTACTCAAAGTTATATAAATATGCCAACATATTATTGATGGCTGCAATAAGAATTCAGTAAATTTGTACCCACTTTATAACAAATATAAAGTTATAAGGTATAGAGATAGAGCGGATAGATCAAGATATGAAATTAGTATGCTAAAAAGCAAAATCATTGCATATGTCAACCTTATAAATATGCACACAGAGAAAATATTGAAGGACATAACTAAAACTATTATAACATAAATTAATAAATTTTAACTTATTAAAATTTAAAGCTACAAGACAATAAATATATGCTAGTGAAAGAATTTTATGAAGAAAAGTTCTTTGTTATTGGAAGCTATGATCATGAATATAAAACCAACTTAGAGCAACAAGCAAATAAGAAAACAAATATCTATTCATAGTAAGATGGTTCCAATATATTGTTATATAAAAATACTGACTTGCTTTTAACATCCTTGCAGGACATTTTGGGGGGATTTTGTACAATAAGTGAGGCCCATTCTTTTGATTAACTATATAAAGAACACACTTTTATCCTTGGAGGTCACTTTGAATATCAAGAACACTCAGAGCACGTAAACAGGATGTATTAAAAAAAAATTAATATTTTACTTACAATTAACAAACTTGTAAAGAGTAAAGAATAAGGGTTAAAACCAGTGTTATAATTCTTGTACAGAGATAACGTGGTTGATAAATACTTGATAACATTTTCTGATTTTTTTTTCAAAATAGGCTGACAGATTATTTTCAATGGAAGACATGAGATATTAAGGCATCATTTAGAATAAAGTAGCAAAACATATAAATAACTAAAAAATTAACATGACTATTGAGTTAGATGGAAACAGAAGGGAATCAAGCAATATGGTAGCATGTGTTGGGTTAAGGGTTGCTAGATAAAAATTTTGTCAAAGAGAAATCACCATT
>NW_011904950.1:0-2943 GCF_000151845.1 Pteropus vampyrus
TCATCAAGACAGTGTGGTATTGGTGAAAAAAGAGACAAAAGACAAGCCACAGACTGGGAGAAAATATTTGTAAAATACACACCTAATAAAGTACTTTTATCCAAAATTTTTTAAAAAAATCTTAAACTTCAACAATAAGAAAACAATGAGATTTTAGAATGGTCCAAACTATTTGGTATATAAAATGGTGCTTAACAGGTACATGAAACAGATAACTGAAAGGGTTCTTTCTCAACATCATTAATCATCAGAGAAATACAAATTGAAACCACAATGAGATATTACCTTATATCTGTTAGAATGGCTATTATTAAAAAGACCCCCAATAACATGTTGCCAAGGGTATAGAGAAAAGGGAATCCTTGTGCACTGTTGGTGGGAATGTAAATTGGTACAACTACTATGGAAAACAGTATGGGAGTTCCTCAAAAAATTAAAAATAGAACTATCATATGATCCAGCAATCCCACTTCTGGGTATAATTCCAAAGGAAAAGAAACCACTATCTCAAGGAGATATCTGCACCTCCATGTTCACTGAAGTATTATTCACAGTAGCCAAGACATGAAAACAACCTAAGTTCCATTGACAGATGAATGGATAAAAAAATGTGATGTGTGTAACACACACACACACACACACACACACACACACACACACACACACACAGGAATATTATTCAGCTATAAAAAGGAGATCCTGCCATTTGTGACAACATGGATGATCTCAAGGGCATTATGTGAAGTGAAGTAAGTTAGAAAGACAAATACTGTATGACCTCACTTATATGTGGACTTTCAAACAACAGCAGCAACAACAACAACAACAAAACCCCCCTGAACTTGCAGAAATAGAGAACAGATTTGTGGTCGCCAGAGGCAGAGGGCGGCAGGTGGAGGAAAAATGACTATAGGTGGTCGAAAGATATGGACTTTCAGTTATAAGTTCTAGGGATGTAATGTATAGAATAGTGACTCTAGTTAATACTATATTGCATATTTGAGAGGTGCTAAGAGATTTTAAAAGTTCTCATCACAAGGAAAAATTATAACTATGTGAAGTGATAGATGCTAATTAAATTTACTGTGGTAATCATTTTGCAATATGTACATATATCAAATTGTTATGTTGTACATCTTAAACTAATACAATGTTTTATATCAACTATATCTCAATAACACTGGGGAAAAAAAGGTGCCCCATATCATATGTCATTAGAGAATTACAAATTAAAACAACAAGATATCACTACAGGCCTATAAGGTGGCCAAAATCTAAAACAATGACTACACCAAATACTGGTGAGGATGAAGAGCAACAGGAACTCTCATTGCTGGTGGGGATGCAAAATGGTACAGCCACTTCGGAAGGCAGTTTGGCAGTTTCTTACAAAATTAAAGATGCTCTTACCGTATGATTCAGCAATTGTGTTCCTTGCTATCTACCCAAAAGAGTCGAAAACGTATGTGCACACAAAAGTATACACATGGATGTTTATAGCAGCTTTGTTCATAATTGCCAAAACTTGGAAGCAACCAAGATGTTCTTTAGTAAGTAAATGGATAAACTGTGGTGGATCCACACAATGGAATGATATTCATTGTGGAAAAGAAATGAGCTACCAAACAATGAAAAGACATAGAGCAAACTTAAATGCATACTACTAAGAAGCCAATTTAAAAAGGCTGGCTACATACTGTATGATTCCAACTATATGACATCCTGGAAAAGGCAAAACTATGGAAAGAGTAAAAATATCAGTGGTTGCCAGGGGTTATGGAGGTGGGAGGGATGGATAGGCAGAGCACAGAATTTTTAGGGCAGTGGAACTCTGCATGACAGCATAATGGTGGATACATGTTATTAAACATTTGTCCAAATTCGAAATGTACCAACACTAACAGTGACCCCTAAGGTAAACTACCTACAGTCTTTCGGTAATAATGATGTATCAATGTAGTTCATCAGTTGTAACAAATGTACCATTCTGATGAGGGGATGTTGATAAAGAGGGAGGCTATGCATGCCTCAGGACAGGAAGTATAGGAAATCTTAGTACCTTCTAATTTTGCTGTAAAATTAAAACTGCTCAGAAATAAATTCTATCACATAAAAAATTTAAAATAAACAAAAAAACATAGACTGAGCAAAGCAAAAAAAAAAAAAAAAGACTTTCACTGGCAGAGTTCACTACAAGACACTTTTGTGCCCCCCAGGTCTCAGCCTTCTGTCGGATGCTTAATGAAATCGGAGGAGAAAGGCCTGGTACGCCCCCTTGCGGAATGCGACAGGCGAGTGGAGGGGTTGTTTCAGAAAGGTCTGGTCTAAGCCTCCAGCTGGTAGCCACGTGAAGGTATCACCAGAGAAGCTCTTGAAAATACCGATGCTGGGCCCGAAAGCACAACTGAGACCTTCCGGTAGCAGAGCACCGGGAGCTGAAACGCGCTCGTGTTCATTCAAACATGCAGCCGGGGTTGGGAATCACCTCGAGGCAGCGGCAGGGGTGGGGTAAGGGGGCTGGGGGTCAGGACAAAGCAAATAAGAAAAGGAGGGTGCCGCCGTCCGCGTGGTCGCACTCTTGGGTGCTCACACTCTTAGATGCCCTCTGCAGCTGCACGCTTTCCGAGGCCCGCGGCGTGGGTGCCATGCTGTCGACAGCTTTCACATCAAGAATGGGTGTCCGTCCCCAGGGTAGGTGCGCTGTCTGCTCCGGGAGGAGGGAGCCTAGGGCCTTACGTCTGCGTCAGGATCAGGCCGACCTCGCGCCCGTGACCCCGCAGCGCACCCGCCTCACCCCGTTTCACAATCCAGGCCCGGGCACCACGTGCCGGTTCCGCGTTTGCGCTCTAGTTAAGGGCTTTGTCACTTTCCCACTGTATTGCCACCCAGGGAGAGATGACATCGCTTCGGACCTCACTTTGGACATACGAGGACAAATGGGTG
>NW_011904951.1:0-1664 GCF_000151845.1 Pteropus vampyrus
CACTTCCTCCTTGGCACCCACCTACCAGGTCCTAGGGTCCCGGGATCCCCGAAGGGCCATTCACCTGATCCAGGAGATGAAGCCTGGAAACGTAGGCCTTTTCAGTTTGCAGGAGCTCATTGGCAATGTGGAACACCTTCTGTTGCACAGTCAACTGGAAAGGAGAAGAGGCAACCACTTATTCATTGTCTTGTAACCTAACCGTCACCCAAGCCCCCAGAATTCTCAGAGTAGCTCAAATGCTACTCTAAGCCTAAAGCCACTAGGAGATAACCCTACCTCCCATCCCTAGACCCATAAGCCCCCACAGCTTCACCCATGGCTCCCCAGTGTGTCATAAAAGCCACCCCTCAATTCCGATGCTATGCACTTCCTTACTTGGCCACTCTACCCAGCCATCTGCTCTCTCTATCCATTCAGCATAGTGTAGTGGTTAGGTGCGTGGGTGGGGAAGTCAGATTCCTGGGTTCGAATCCTAACTCTGCCATTCATTAGCTTGCATAAGTTGTGTAACTGCTCTGTATTTAAGTCTCATCATCTACATATACAGATAATTATAGGAACTAAGTCCATGTGTAATTGAGACAATTAAATGATTTACTATAAATAAAACATAGCAGACTACAGATTAAGTAGACTATAAATGTTAGTTATTTATTCACCCACTCAGTTCACTGTCAGCAAAGGCTTGCCGAGTACCTGAGGTGGGAGAAAAAAAGCAAAAATCTAAAAATGTATAAAACTCATTGCCTGTTGGCCCAGTTTCCTATTCATTGGTTACATATTCGCTGAGTCCCTGGCCTCAGCTCCCACCTTTGAGCTGGGTTCTGATGGAGCAGGCACTCTGGCTGTGACCCAACTAAGGGCACTTTTGGAAGCAGTGATAGGCTCCTGGGGTCCAAAAGGGGTTCCTGCTGCCAAGAGCCTTCATCCCCACAGCCTCAGGTCCCTAGGGGGCTCTAGCTCTTGTGCCTCCGGAGGCTAGCTGTTGAGAAGTCTCTCTGGACATGAGAGACTTTCCATTTTACAAATAAGGAAACTGAGGCTTATGGTGGAAGAGCGGAGACTTGCCCAATGTCACATAGCTACTGAGTCATAGGATTTTCCAGCTAGAATAGGACTTTAAAGATCCCCAAGCAGGATGCCCATCTTCAAGATGGAAAAACTGAGGTCCATCTAGTGGTTCTTTGGTGAGTGTAGAACAACTTCCCAAGTGGGCATTTGTAACTATGCATGGTGATTTTGCTAGTCACAATGATGGGATGTGGACAGGGGTTTGCTACTCATATTTAGTACCAGTGGACCAAGGAAGCCCAACATCCAGAGTAGAAACATGCTATTTCCAAAACTACCGAGAAAGGGGAAGAACCAAGCAGAACAGCCAGGCTCCTGGTTTCTCCACACGGTCCTGTCACTTAGTGAACATGGGTTAGTACCTCCACAGACTCCTGTCTCTCCATCGGGGGCACTGGGATTTCTCTGTCCTTCTCGTCATCCTCCTCGTCGTCCTCCTCCTCCAGGTCACTATCAACCTCCTGGGAGCTGGGCCGGTGGGGGTCAGCCAAAGCAACAGGGACACTAGCCAGGGCAGGGGGCCCGGGGCAGAGGCTGTGGCTGGGGGGCCCGTCATCACTGACGAAGCAGGTTTCCTCACTGTTGGATGG
>NW_011904952.1:0-2419 GCF_000151845.1 Pteropus vampyrus
ACCCCTTAAGTCTTAGCCAGATCCTAAGAGGCAAGCAATTAGAGTAATGGAACAAAATAACAGATGGCTACTTTGGGGCCTCCACCATCAGCCTTTAAAAACAAAAAACAAACAAACAAAAACCCTACCTGGAGAAAAACAAACCACCACCAGAACTTTCGAATAATTAACTCGTACCTAATACAGCCCGAGCCAAAGGTCAGGGTCAGAACACGGAGGACCTGCTAGCAGTGGTGGTTCGATGGGCCGCAAGCCTGGCGACGGAAGCAGCTCCTCCTGCTGGGGCAGCTACCCAGGGAGCGGGACAGCGAGGCTGCCCAAGCCTCTTTTGGAAATCAGTAGAGGAAACTGTGGCCCAGAACTACAACTGCTCAAGAACTTGCTCAAAAATTAGACCTGTCCTTCCCCCATCCCCAGGAGAACACTTAGGGTTTTCTTATGTCAGAACTGTCACACAACCTACTTTTCAGGGAACGCCTTGGTTACTTCCCTAGAAGTCAGAGCAAAGGCAAAGGCTTCACGTAAAAGTGAGAACTCCCAGGACCTGTACACCCCCTCTCCACTGGGCCAACCCTTGTTTAATTCCTAGAATTCAATTCCACATTCTTTAAGGGTCGACAACTGTCTTGGACACAGATTTTTAGAGTGAATATACACAGGACACTCACAGGACTGCCTCTCTCCCAGTGTCCAGTGGCTCAGCCTCAGAGAGGCTGAGAAGCACAATATGTTATTCACTAAGGCAACACTCCAACGTAGAAAAACCCTGTTTGGGGGTTGGGGGGTTCCCTCCAAGAAGGGAGAGAATAGCACAAACTTGTGCATATATTCCTTCCCATCACGCCTTCCCCACTTCATAAGGGATCCCTACCCCGTAACAGGAAAGTGCACAGCAGTGAAGCAATATTTTCCCCCAAAGAACATTTAAGTGTAAACATTTGCTGCAGTAGGTATAAAGCAGGATGTACTGGAATCTGGCCCTAAAGCACTGGTACCAGAACATGCTGTGAGCCACCCTTTCCCTTAGTCTTGCCTGGTCCTTAAGGAAAGGAGGAGGGAGAATGACACACAGTGACAAGGCCTTGGGGTTCCGGTGAGTCCTAGTTGCCACCCAAGGCCTGAATGGTGTCCCAGCCTCACCCTGTGTGCAAGGGAGACTACGACCACAAAGGTGCACACACCCTAACTCCCAGAAGGGAGTGGAACTGAGCTAGCAAAGGAGTCACTTGGGGAGTGGTAGAAGGAAGGAAGGGAGGGAGAAGGGAGGTCCCCTACTTCCTTCACCTGAGAAAAAAGGGCCAGGGGCTCAAGCACCTGGAGCAGGAGAAGACAGATCCCAGACATTCTTCAAAACAACCCTTTGGCCCCCTGTTCCCTCCCCCAATTTTCCATGTCTCTTGCCAGCTCTTAACCATTTCCAACCCGGCACTGCCTCAGGTAACACATATTGTTCAGACTGAATGAAGACTAGATCTCCCTTTCCCCTCAAAAAGCATTGTGATGTCAGATTATCTCAACCTGCCACCCTGCGGTAGGTGGGGCAACGGATAAGTACGCCACCCCCACCGATGAGGAAATTCAAGCAGAGGCTGGTAATTTGCCCAAGGTTATGCCAGGCCCCACCCCAGGGACAGCCTGGAACAGCTGCTCCTTTCACCCTTTCCCCTCCAGACAGGCCGGCAGGCCGAGCCCCAGGGCACCAACTCACACCCTCCAGAGGCTTCTAGTCACTCTCTCCACTCGTGCCCCCGTATTCCTGAAAAAGCTCCACCAAGCCCACGCTCCCAGAGTCCTAACACCATACACGTCCATTTCTGTAGAACTGCAGATGACAGAAATGCAGAGATCAAGGGTCTTGCCCAGGACCACGGAGCTGGAAGAAAATTCAGATCTCCAGAACACAGCAAATGCCTCTAAATCCAAGGACCTCCCAACCCCTTCTCACACAACACCTTTAAAGGACCCCCTCCCACACACACCCGCTCGACGCACCCCCTTAGCTCTTCCTGCACACACTCAAACCCTCTCATATCAGCTCAGAGCTCCCCATCTCCAACACACACGACACCTTCTCTGGGCCTTGCACTACTTTTGAGCTCCCTTTTCACTACTGTGGGTCCCTCCTAAATTGCTTCCACATCCCAAAGTGCCACCTGAAAACAGACCCTGCCTTAGGAGCTCTTCATGCTCCCTGGTCCCCCAAAAGACACAATTCTTCCTGGAGACTCATCTCTTCCTCCCACAACTTTTGCTCCCTTCACAACACAGATCCACTTCCAGTCCTGGGACTGCATCTCCAGCTCCAGAAATTACCCCTCCCCACTAAAAACAAACAAACAAACAAACAAAACCTCCGTTCTCAGTCTATCCATCACACACTTCCTTCCTAATGAGACTTTCATTTTCCTAAACTAACCTC
>NW_011904953.1:0-1415 GCF_000151845.1 Pteropus vampyrus
ACTATCCATGCTATGTTGGCAAATTGTTGAACTGCTCTGACAGGTCTTCCTCATATGCAAAGTAAAGATGATTATACCTGTATCACAGTGTGGTGCTATGAGTTCTAATGAAATAATGCATGAAAGTCCATGGAGAGAATTTAATAAATTCTAGCTTAAGTTTTCCTAGTCTTATTCCACAGAATTTAATTTTCTGAGAAAAAAAATTATTTTTTACACATAATACATGTAAAATGTAACATGTATTACATTTTAGAAATAAAAAATGAAATTTTAATGTTTCTATACTACAGATATATATTAATATATATTTAATATATGGAATACATATTTTGATATATCAATATTTTATATTTCTTAAGCAAAGATCATCAAACATAATTTTCGATGAAAGGAACATTTTGTAACTACTTAAAACTAATTAATTTTATATTTAGTATTGTTTAGAATGCCAATTAATGCCCTATGCTATAATTCAATAAAGCTATTAGGTGGTATTGTTACCCATTGGGCTGGTAGCTGGAATATAAAATCTTTCATTTTCTGAAGAGTGTTATGTGTCACTTCCTCTCTGGTAGCCATCATTATTACCTATGCTTAACTTTGCCTCTTTGATTCCTGCCCTTTTAGTCTGAAAAAAAGAGACTAAAAGGTTGTTATCTCTGTCTTGAAAATAAGAAGGAACAGGCACTGAGTGAGTCTGAGATCTCTTCTGTGTTGTATACACCTGGTTAGTATATCTTACTTGTGTATACACAGTTGTGTACATAAGTGTGATATCTTCTTTCACCCTTCTTTCTACTTCTTCATTTACTTTGTTATCCTTTTAAGTTGTTGGCTATATTTATGATATATGCTCTTCCATAAGTGAAGATTAGCAAGCATTCATAGAAGTTCTTTTCTCAATGATAGAAGTCTTAACTTGAAAGCTTGTTTGGCTGCTTATACTCAGCAGGGATGGAGAAGGTCATTTTTGACACTTGAGACTTGGCCTGACTTGGAACCTTTTTCTCAGTTCAGTGAATGCTAGCTATCTGCTGCATGCCAGTCACTGAATTAGGGCCACTGATGGGGCATAAGATGAATGAGAAGTGAGAAGTGGGTCCTATCCTCAAGTATCTTAAAATCTAAAAGAAAAAGACAAACTCTAATATGAAGCGAAATTTCATAAGTTCTATCATGAAGTCTTAGGTGAAGTATGGAAGAACCCAAAGGGGGAAAAAATCATTTCTGAAGAAAAACTTCCTGCAGGCATGGTGGGGTGTTTTGGAGCCAGCTCGAAGGTGGGCAGGTTTCCGTGGTTCCAAGTTGAAGAGAAGATCATGCAAGGAGGTAGTCCTCAAAACGGAAGCTAATACATAGGTCACAAATGTGCATGCTTGTTTAGGGAATGAGGAGAGTTTTCATTTGTTTGC
>NW_011904954.1:0-1342 GCF_000151845.1 Pteropus vampyrus
TCCACTCTTTAGATCAGCCCAGATCATCAACTAATCAACGACCCTAGAGAATAGTGTGAAACATTATTCAACTTTTAGGAAGAAATACACTACAGACGAAAAAGCAAATGTTTTGGTGTCATACAGACCTGCTACCCCTGAATCATGAGAGAGTCATTTCACTTTACTGAGCCTTGCTTTCATCAATGTACCGCCCCCCCCAAAAAAAATCTTACTTTGGAAACTTAAGTTGCTTCAGTGAGATAAGGGGATATGGCACATTAAATAATAACATATAACATTAAAAAGTGATAGTTGCTTTATTATTTTTATCATTAATATATTTTCCATTTGCAACTTCCTCATTCTATACTTTTATTTCACTTGCATATTTATGTAACTCTGAACTCTTGGCTTGGGACTTAAAATTGTGATAGCCTTTGGCCTTTTGGACCTAGTGTCCATATATACTCAGACAAGTGTTCGGACCTGGACATTACACTATAAATTCGGTTGACTTCCAGCTCTGCCTGTCAGTGTTCTCCCTCTGGGTCTTGGCCTTGGCCAGTGAGAACATCCTGCTTACTGTTATTCAGGGAATACTTGGCTAAGCCAGTCCCACCCATCGTTCTCTTTCAGAAGTCACTCATGCTGACGCATGCCCTCCCCGCCCCAGTTTGGTGCTGAACATGAGCACTTGAGAACAATATCTTCAGAGAGAACTGGATTGACACACTCAACACACAGTCTAAACAATGAGTCTAGACTTACTAACAGGATGTGTTTCTGGCCCATAATTACCGTTACCTCATAATGTGTTTATGTCTGTGTAAGTGAATTTATTTCCACGAGCATGTGCATATATTTAAATAATGTGTAAATTTATATGTATGCATATTTACATTATATTTTAACTGTACACTTTTATTAATCATGTGCATGTGTATGTATGTATGCATATACACACATACATACACATACATACATGGTCAGCAAAGTTACATAGTTTAAACATTTTAAACATTTGAAACTTCATGAATTAAACTGTAGGTGCCATAATAGCAAAATAATGTTTTCATCTCAATATGAATTAAATTGATAAAAATGAAATTTGTCATTTTTAAGTAGAGAAGCTATTTTTAATTTATAAAAGGAATTTATAATTTTATTTTAAAATGGTATTTTTTTCCTGACCATATATTTTATATATGTTCATTTTCGAAAAGTTTAGAAAATATACAAAAAAAAAATTTAAAAAACTTGGAATGTTACAAGTTAGAAATAACCAATATTACTATATTTCAATCTCTAAGTCTGTCCCAATATATTTCCATACAAATTGTTATCACACTATGTAAAGTCT
>NW_011904955.1:0-2355 GCF_000151845.1 Pteropus vampyrus
AGGGTCGGGATTTGCGGGGGAGGGGCGCGGGGTCGGAGCGGAGGGCGGGGGGCGTTCGGGGAGGGCGTCGGGGCGGGGACTGAGGACTGGAGTTGGGGACCACTCGGCGGGGGGGAGGGTGACCGAGGGACGCGGGCTGAGGGCGAGCCGAGGGGTGGAAGGGCAGAGTTAGGGGAGGGGGGCTGAGGAAGGGAGGTGGGGTCCGGGAAAGGAGGTGGGGGGCCCAGCGATGGCGGGGTACAAGATGGGAAGGGATGGGAAGGTTTTAGGGGAGGTTGACTGGTTAGGAGGAAAGGGGGGATCTTGGTTAGAAGTCAGTTATAGGATCGTGGAAGGGACTCGCCCCCCACTTTTGAGGAGCTCACCATTGGGCGTAGAAGGGGGCATGGGGCGGAAACCCCTTGACATCGGTGAGCTGGAGGAGCTGGGGGTCCCACACACTTTGCGGGGTCCGTGTTTGGGATGTAGGGTGCAGGGGAGAACGTCTTGGGGGGCAGAGAAAGCTCGTGCTGGGACGGAATTTTTCAGGAATTTTTGGGCTCAGGAGCGAGGAACCAAAGTGGGAGTTTTGGGGACTGATATTGAGGGTGTGGGAGGCGCTTCGCTTTTCCTGGGGAGCGGGGGCTGCCAGGGGCTGCCAGGTTGGCGGGAGAAGAGGGGGTGAGAGCCCGCGCGAGGCTCCACTGTTGCGGGGTGTCAGCGAGGCCAGGTGTCAGAGGCCAGGCTCGCGGACCTGTTCAGCGGGGCGCTGAGTGTCCCACCGTCGGCAGGTGTCGGACTCGTGCGTGGCTCGATGGGCTCTGGGGCTTCAGTTTACCCCTCTGTAAGGCGGGGGGTAACAAAACAGTGTCAGGCACCTCAGAGCGTCTCTGCGAAAGTCAAGTGCACCTAGCATGCTCCTGGCACACGGCAGGCTGCGTGCTGCCTTGATAATAACGTTCTAAATTAAGGTGTTTTGGGAGGGGGGAAGGTGGGTGGGTAGAAAGAGTGGGTTGTCACGGAGGGGAGGGAGGGAGGGAGCCAGTCAGAGCTTGACTCTAGTCCTTCAACCTTGGGGTGCATGGAAGACTCACTCCTGGACCTTTAAAACAGAATCTGCAAAAAGAAAAAAGAAAAAAGGTCCATATTATTAAAAGTGAGGAAAAACAAACATATAAAGAAGAATCTGCCTGCATCTGACGCCGGGAGATTCTGAGGTGTGTTAAGGAACAAGCGCGTGTACTTAGGAGAAGGCGGCCGGGACATTCTGACTTAGGCGTCCCCCACAGCAGCCGTTCGGGGATGTACCCCGAAGGGAGGCACTGGGCCGCGATGATCTCTTTAAACACAGGAGCTTTACCACCTGGCCTGGGACCTGGGTCCCTCCGTGGGCTCAGCCGACTCTGGGTCAGGACGGGCGCTGCAGGGGGTCGAACAGCAGTCCCCACCCACTCGATGCCGGGAGCACCCCCAGTCGCAACAACCACAGATGTCCCCAGACACTGCCCAGTGTCCCCTGGGGGCAGAGTCACCCCAGTCGAGACCCCCTGTTAAAAAAAAAAACAAAACCTAAATTTTCTCCTGTAAAGAGCACATCTATCTCAGCTTTGATGCTTGGGAAGTTCAGCCCAGATTTGGGGTTTGTTTTCAAATCGTCTTATGCTCTAATTTTGAGGGGGAGGGCAATAAAATAAAAATCACACTGCTCTCAGAGAATTTGGAAACACCGACCTATTCCTAGGTGGGTCTTCGGTGTGGCTTTTGAACACTTCCACTGATGTTTGAATATGGGATCGATGGATCGATCAGTCGCAGGCGTCGTAAGACGCCAAAGTGCGCGGGTCACTCCGTTGGTTTTGAGCTGGAGCAGGAAGCCTGAGTTTTTAGGTACTTCTCGGTCTTCTGCAGGGAGGATCCTGTGACTGACGCCGTTGTTTTCTGTTCTTATTTCTCAAATCCCGGGCCCTCCCCTCGAAGAGAGCGACAGCTGAAGGTGAGTGGCGCTTACACGCAGGCGGTCCGGCTCTGTGCACGGAGTGGAGGCGTTTATGTTTCAGTCCCCCATGTGGTGTTGTAAAACGCCTTTTTCATTCAAGGTGTTACCACAGGTTTGCACCTGAAACAAACAGTCGTCCTGAAAACGTACTAGGTCATTCGTATTCTTGCATTTCCGTTGTACTTTCTTACAAAAAGGTCGTAGGGCCCGGCCCCCGAGCTGTCTAGAGAGGCTGGTGACCAGGACAGTCGTGCGCTTGCCGGGTGCTGGCACACACTTACTCTCCCCGCTCCTTTGTGTTTTGAGTGGGGACAGCAGTGGACTCTTGTTCCCCAGTGGCCCCCCGCCTGGGTCCTTTAAGGCCCAGCTCCTGCAGCCCC
>NW_011904956.1:0-2393 GCF_000151845.1 Pteropus vampyrus
TTTTTCATGTAATTCGGGATGGAATTTTTCAATAGGATCTTCAGAATCGGAACATTTGGAAATTATAAGATTGCTCTGAACGTTTAGTTCGGACCCGAGCCGACGCGGTCCTCTCTGCCCCCATCACTCTGTTTACGTAGTTCTGTTTACCTAATTATTCCATACCTACCTCTGCCCGTCCCTCTTCCCTGTGTCTAAAAAAACGTTGTTATTGCATCAAGCCTAGGAAGACACTCGGAAACGCTAGGCTTTGTGGGTCTCCCGCACTGAGCTGCAGAGTAAGCCGGGCACGGCCTGTCCCCAGGACGTTGAGAGCAGAGGAGGAAGCACACACATAGACAAACACCAGGGGGAACCAGACAGTGTCATCTGAAAGTGGGCGATGAGAGGAAAGGCAGACTCGGCTGGGGCCGAAGGTGAGGTCAGGGAGGTCGCCTGGTGGGCGTTGGGGCCATGCTGTCTTCGGGGGCCTGTGGCATGCAGGGGCTGTTAAGCCCTGTGGGAAGCTGAAGTCCCGGGACGGGCAGCATGCTGGACGGGGGCCACACTGCATATCTGCTTTGTCGTCCAAGGCGGTAGCAATTCTCACACTTTAACACGCCCGACAGTCAGTGGGGACGTGCTGCTGACAGGCCGTGTGCCCAGGCCCCGCCCACACGGGTTTGGATGCGGCGGGTCAGCGGAAGGGCTCAGGACCGTGTTTCTAGCAAGTGCCTTTGGTGACTCCCCCAGAGGGTCTGCCGAGTAACATTCGCCGGTGGCAACGTCTTTTTAGGAGAACACACTTGGCGTGGAGCGGGTAGCACACCAGCTGATGAGGAGATCTGATCGGCTTCATGGCGGTGCAGGAGAGACAAGAAACTTAGTAAGAATCTTGCGACATCTTTTGAAATCACAATGTGAGAACTTTTGCGACAAACATCTCTGACGGAGCCTCTGTTCTTTGTTTTACTCTCTCTCTCTCTTTTTATTTTTTCTGTCTCTCCTGTCACCATTTAGTGCGAAATGATCTTATAAATTCTGCTTCTGCAAAATATCGTCCCTCTTGGACATTGCCCACCCTGCGCCTGTCCCTGCCGAGTGTCACAAACACTGGCTTTCATGCCCCATGCCCGCCCCAGACGGGGGCTGCCTCTGCTCTGCTCTAGCTGCAACTCCGCATCGTTCACCTACGAGAAAAAATCCATCTTCACCGTGGGAAAAAACGCCTTACCTGCTGCTCGCTTGACTGTCTCCAGCTGTCGCCCTGACTGGGGCGAGCCACACCTCAGACTTCCTGGGTGCCCTCTAACTCAAGCAGACCAGTTGTTATGACAACCAGGCTTCCTCCTGGAACTCCTTACAAAGACTAATTTTGCACTGTGCTCTACACTCTAAAATATAGTCTATCGCATGCTATCGTTCCCCGAGACACCTCGGATCAAGGGTCTTGAATTTCAATGATAATGGCTTCTTCAGAGCCAAGCGAATTGCAGTTCAACTATATAGCTACCGTTTAATCTCCCAAATGAGACAGGAAGAGGCCAGGTAGGACATTTTTCATAAGCAAGAGGGTTTTAAACCTTGAATGTAGACTTTAAAAACTTGCATATATTTCAGGTAACTGGTACTTGGCTGCTTTATAGTGAGAGGCCTTCTCAATAAATATCCCAGGAACAGCTCAAACTCGTCATAGGAAAGCCGGGGGGAGGTGCCACTCAGCCACGAGGAGTTGATTTTGGCCAAGTGATGGGTCAGCGGAGGCTCACCCACCGTAACCGACCTACTTATTTGTGCTCGGCTTATGTAATACTCTTCACAGTCAATCTAGCAGGGTTTTTCCTAGGGCACCCGAGGAAATGGATTGTGGCTATGTAAACAAGGTGACCGAGAAGCGATGAGCAGGTGCCCTGGCCACCAGACCTGTCCACTCATACACCTTTCCCGTGACTCCTCCCCTGCCCGTCCTTCTTCCCCGGACACTGATTTATAACTCCCAGCTGCAGCTGGAGGAGGCTGGACAGAGCCAAGCCTAGGAAAGCCATCGTGAGGTGCCCGTTGGCAAGAATCGTTGACAGGTGGCTGGTCTAAATCAGACCTAAAATGTTATCTCCCCTGGCCAGAGGCTGTTGACCCACGGAGCTTTTACCTCTCTGTGTGTGTGTGTGTGTGTGTGACTTTGAGAGCCTGTTTTTTTTTTAAATTGAAATCGTGATGCATATGAGCCTAGGAGTCAATCCGCTTGAGGGTCCAATGCTCGCTCTGCCCCTTAACAGCAGTGGGACTTTGAGCGAATTACTCTGGAGTCTCCAAACCTCAGTGTTCTTATCAGTGAAATGGGAAGCATAATACTTTCCTTTGGCTTCTGTCGTGGGACTGTTGGAGTTATGGGAGGTGTTTGTACAGCATCCACC
>NW_011904957.1:0-1837 GCF_000151845.1 Pteropus vampyrus
GTAATAAAGGGAACAGAGGGCAGGTAGGAGTTCCCTCAGCCCAGGGGACCCGGCTCCTTCTAGAGTCTTGTCCATGGAGGAGCCCATCCTCCGGTGAGCGTGGGGAGCTGTTTCCTCTGTGAAATGCGACAGGACCTAAAACTGCCAGCACAGTTGAACCTGGTTCCGTCTGAGAAAGACAGCCAGTGTGACATGTGCTGGATGGATGGATGGATGAATGGATGGATGGATGAATGGATGGATGAATGGATGGATGAATGGATGGGTAGATGAATAGATAGATGACAGATAGATGGATAGATGACAGATGATAGATGGATAGACACGCAGACACAGAGACGGATTGTAAGTTTACACGGCTGGTGGGCAGCCCGGCAGCCTGTGGGCCAGGCCTCCAGCAGGGCGGGCTAGGTGGGCCACAGGGCTGCCCATAGGTGGGTTTCTTCCTCCCCAGGGAAATCTCGGTCCCTCACTTAAAGCCTTCCAGCAGCTGGGATGAGGCCCAGCCATCTTACTAGGATGATTTCTTTTGGACAGAGTCAACTGATTGTGGAATCTGATGGCAGATACCGAACGCCTGCACGGGGACCCCTAGGTTAACATCTGACTGCATAACTGGGGACGAGAGCCTAGCCCCGTCGACACGTGAAACTGCCCATCGCGTCTGGTTTACGAGAAAGTTCATTAAATCCCATGGCAGCGACGTTCCCGGCCGAAGCCGCCTCGTTACACCAGCGGCGGCACCACAATCCCAGGTCCTTGGACACTTTTTCTCCTCCTGATTCCTCAGCCGTAAAGGTCGAGTAGACAACAGTTCTGCGGACTTTTCTGAGCTTATCGCCCGTGTCGTCCCTTCCTCCACCCCACCCTCGCCGGCTTCACCGACTCTCAGACCTTCACGCCACAGTCTGTCATGTTCTCCTAATGGGAGCCTTTGCACCTACAAGTCATGAAACACCTTTTCTCTGTATTTCTCCTCTGGGCTGAAAATCCGTCAAGTTTAAGTTCCTCACCCGGCATCCTCATGCAGTACCCGCCTGACGCCTCCTGGCCCGCGGTCCAGCAGAGGCCCCGCCGCGAGCCACCAGCCCTCCGTCCCCGTCCCCGACGGTTCTCACAGTCGCTTCCCGTGACGTTGGGCGCGGGTGTCGCGGGGCGCCGGGGGGGACAGCTCCCAGGGGAGCAAACGCCTCGAGGTGAAGTAGAAATGTCGGAGTGAGTGGAGCGGGCTGACGGCCAGGGAGCATCCGCTGGGAAGTGGGGAAGGCATGCTGGGGAGCTTTCTCTGGGGTCGACCCTCACGAAGCTGCCGCTTTTCTGCATAAAAACATGTTGGACGTCAGCGACATCGCGCAGCCTCTGTGCGCTTAGAGGACATTCGTGTCAGGTGAGTGGACAGCAGAGGTTCCATCCCATCGGCCCACGTTTCTGTGGCTGGAGCAGAGGTCGCCTCCCTGAAACCGTGGGCGTGAACCTTGTGACACTGAAGGGGGTGTGGCAGGCATGTGGGCGGGCGGGGACCCCGAGCAGCGGTGCCGGGTGCAGGTGCGCGGGCCGGACGCCATTGGGGCAGCTGAGTCGGCGGTGTGAAGGGGAACAGGCCGTGCAGGGTGTTTAACTCCTTCCATCTTTGGGGAGGAGCAGATGGAACCTTGGATTAGTTTCTCTAGTTCCTAACTTAGTCATTTATCACTATCAACAACGAAATGTAATGAACGACCTATTTGCTAATCTTTGTTCATATCTGTGGCTGTTTCTTTGAAATGGAAGCCCAAAGAGGAATGGCCCGGCCCGGCCCGGCCCGGCTGTCCGAAACGCAGCAGCCGACAGCAACACT
>NW_011904958.1:0-1388 GCF_000151845.1 Pteropus vampyrus
AAAGAAAAGCCTGGTCACATGCCGGGAGGGCGGGGTACAGCACTAGTGAGTTTATGTTTTCTGTACCTGCCTAATTTGCCGGGGGATTTAACCTCGTCAGGGGCTCTAGCTACGGACTTGAATGGTTTGGAAAGGAAATTTCAACAAGGCTCCCAGGAATCCAGCTTCCAAGTTCCCGAGATCCCAGGAAGCCAAAGTTGATGATGGGGTGATGATGCTGCAGTTCTAGGCTGTACATTTTTCAGTGCCAACTCCCGCGTCTGCCTGTAAGTGATCTTTAGGAATCTTTCTGCCACAGAGCTGTCTCGGGGACTGTCTGGAAGAAGGGGCCATCTCAAGCAGGAGCCGCTGGAGAGAGACCCCTCCCCCTTTCTCACAGGGCAAGCACCCCTGCCCCCTCCTCCCCAGCCAGCTTCGGCTCTCTTCAGGAATTCAGCACAAGTCTCAGCCACACTTCCAGAGGATGTTGAGCTGCGGGGCCAGCCAGACGCCTGCAGCAGCCAGCGAGCTGCCCAGGGCGGGTGGACCCGAGGCCAAGCCAGGGGGCAAGGCTTGTCCTCAAGGAGACCGTGACCCCCCTGAGGTGGTGGGTGTCAGCAGCCCGTGTGTGTGTCTCTGCACTCTTGCCCTGGCCAGAGCATCACCCCAGAGTTACCCCCGAATCTTCCCAGCCCACCTGGAGAGCCATTCCTGCTCAGAGGGCAGCAGGGGCTCAGCCCTTGCTCCATCCCAGGGACCCCACCTCCCCCAGCATCAGGGTCTCGAGCTTCATCTCCAGTCAGGTAGGGACACGCGGCGGTGCAGGGGAGCGAGGTGTACCAGGGCTGGGTGCACATAGGGGGCTATGGGAGAAGCGAAGCCCCAACGTCGCCGTCTGTCCCCAGGCGCGGTCAGGTCACACTCGCAGCCCCCGCTGGACCCTGCGGACGCCGATCCCTCAGACACGCACACAGATACTGGGCAGCATCCTCGATTACTACGCGCGCTCGCGCACCAACCCACACTCACACGTACACACACACGCGCACACACACCACGAGTCCCCGCTACGCCACGGCAACTTCCTTTCCCCCCAGCCTGGCAGTGTCCGCAGCTGCCCTTCAGGCTTAAACTTTTTCCGTGGCGGCGCCAGGGCTCGCGCCGAGAAGGTGGACCCGCCTGGGCATCCCGGGTTGGGGCGCCCCGCACCGGGGGCTCCTGGCTTCCCTCCCTCTCCCCGGCGCCCCTCACCTGGTAAACCGAGGCACAGCAAGAGGCTGTAGTAGACCACGGGCACGAAGCCCAAGCCGCAGGCCGCGCCGGGGGACCAGGACAGCGAGCTGTTGGCGGCGAGGTGGGCGTGCGTGTGCTCCATGAGCGCGCCCCCCGCTCCCCGCTGCGCCCGCCCG
>NW_011904959.1:0-1351 GCF_000151845.1 Pteropus vampyrus
TATATCCCATCAAGTGAGCAAACTTGCCCCATCCACTTCCCCTTTTTCTTTCCATACTTATTCATGCCTTCGTGGCATCCCCACCATGTTCTCCACCTTCCCCCCCACCACCCGCTAAGTCCCTTTCTCTATTCCAAGCCCTCTTTACCTTCCCCTGTGGGTCTGATGCCCTTAAACTCCCCCCCCTTTTCCACCTCAAATTCTCCTGGGCCCTTTGTCCCCTCTGCCTGCTCCTCTTCCCCTACCCGTGTCCTGCCCTGTCAACCAGCCCGCCTCGCCCCTTATTCCCGTGGGCTATTACTAGGATGCTGCGGGTGGCTGTGGCTTCTGTGGCTGTTGCCTTCTCTTCCCTCTCATCTTGGTGGGGTCCACAGCCAGCACTCCTGTTGCTCAGAGATGTGGAGGCAGTTGCTAAGAGACAGTGAGACGTCAGTACCTGGCCCTCGAGGAAAAAAAAGGGAGCGAAAAAGGAAGAGAGGAGGGGGAGAGAGGGAGAGAGGGAGAGAAGGGGGAGGGAGGGGAAGACCTGGCGGAAGCCACAAACCCCAGCAGCCTCAGCTCCAAGCTGAGTTTCTGGAAGAAGCATTCGGATTCTGTGAACTTTCTCCTAAGCATCCTCCCTCTAATTCCCTTTTTTGGGTAAAAGAAGGGGACCAGCACAGGGACCACAGGACGGGAAACCACCGAGGATGCTGCCCCGGGATCCAGGATCCAGGATCCATGGAGGAGGAGAGGCCGGGGGAGGGGACAAGCCGGGGAGGCAATCTGCTCTCCCGAAGCTGCAAGCGGGGATTCCGGCATGAGGGAGGGAGCCCCGCGTCCGCTGCAGGTTGATGGCTGTGTCCTTGGAACAGAGTGAGTGGGCTCATGGGGGCCTGCGGGAGTGCAGGCAGAGACCTGGGGGCTCAGAAAAATGAGTCTGGAGAAGGAAGAGATGGGGTGATTTCCCAGGGGGCGGGATTGAGACTGGAAGCAGCGGGAAGAGAGGCAGTGCCAGATGAGGGGATGCAGGGAGGACAAGTGAGGACAGCAGGTGAGCACCGGCGGAGCGGAAGCGAGGGGCTCCGGAAGGTGTAGGGTGGATGGCGGGCTGAGCCACCGGGTGTGTCATCCCGCCCTGTCCCTCTGCTTAACCAAGTGTGGGTGTGGGCTCAAGCTGCGGGGCTGCGGGAAGAGCGAAGTGTTTGTGGAAAAGGATGTTGGGATGAGGGATGTGTAGTAGGGGTGAAAGATGGTGGGGGGCAGGCTGGAAGGGGGCTCTGCAGGAAGCTGGGGAGAAAATGGGAGGCGTGAGTGCAGGGCAGGGTAAAATGTGTTGGAGTCACAGAAGAATGATGTGTGTGTGTGTGTG
>NW_011904960.1:0-2347 GCF_000151845.1 Pteropus vampyrus
GGGGAAACATATAGGCATCAGAAAAGAGCTTGTAATGACAAGGGGAAATGGAGCTGGTCCTAAAGAATGCTCATGACACTGCAGACTGAATTGCACAGCTCTCTCAGAAGGGAAGAGGGGAGGGAACACGTACACTTTATCTCATCTCATATTCACCATTCGAAGGTATGCCGGACAGAAATTAAATTATTCTGATTTGACAGATGGAGAAACTGAGGTACTGGCACAACAGCCGAATGACTTGCTCAATATTGTAACGTAGTGACTAAGTCTAGAGCATTGATTTTTAAGTTCTTTGGGATTATGGAAGTGATAAGAATTTTTGGAAAAACTTTTCCTCGAGAGTGTGAGGAAGGTGTAGCGTTGCCCAAGCTGGCAAAATATCGTGGTTCATTTCCAGGGATTCTCAGACCCCTGAAGGCCTTGGACTCTGTGGTAAGGACCTTTTCTCACCTGAGGATCATTTCCTAGTCCCCTAACTCCACATAGTTTCTGACGCCCAGGGGCGAGGTGTTAAAATTGAGGCATTTTATTAATACATTTGAAAGTCATTCACAAAATGATTTGTGAATGACCTTAAAATGACTAATATGCTTATGCTCTTGATCTGAACTCTCTAGAAAGACACCCAGGGTATGGATTAAAAGCTTCTCTGTTAAAGGGAATTCTCATATACTGTTGGTGGGATTGCAAATTGGTATAGCCACTCTGAAAAAAAAAGTTTGGAGGTTCTTCAAAAAATTAAAAAGAGAGCTACCTTTTGACCGAGGAATTGTACTTCTGGGTATTTATCCAAAGAAAAACAAAACACTAGTTCATAAAGATCTCTGTTCCCTTATGTTCACAGCTCATGGTGGTCCAGGGCAGAGATTAATGAAAATCCTAGACTGGACAAGAAAGAAGAAGACAGGTCCTCACTCTTAGGGTACCTGTGGTTGCTGCCACATTTCAAGAAAGCATATTCTTGAAATTGAGCTATAATGTAAGGGCCTTGTTGAAAACACAACCAAGTTCCCAGTTCTGGAAGAAAAGTTATTGTCAAAGTTGGCGATGAGGCCTAAGTTCATGTTCTCACGTGAGCTGTTGAATTTGAGACTCTCAAGTTCCTTCTGAGGAAAGTCAGTGTTTTGGGACCAATTAAGCAAGGAAGGGGTAGGCGTGGGGGGTTGGGTAGAGGAACTGTGGAAAACCTGAAAAACCAATGAGAAGATGAGGAGTTTCATTCCAAGGCGATTAGGTGGAGCATTGGAGAGTGAGCGTGTCTGCCCAGCCCTCTAACTACAAGGCCACCATTCAATGTGGGGAAATTTCATCAGACTACTAGTCTAGCCTTTTCTTTTTTTTCTTTGCAAGAATTCCTCAAGGGCAAGAGAGAAAACAGAGGTGAGATATTTAAACTTTCAGTGTGATTTCCTATCATATTCTTAAGAAGAAAGTGGACTATTTTAGATACCTCGTATAAGTGGAATCACTAATGTTTGTCTTTCTGTTACTGGCTTATCTCACTTAGCACAATGTCCTCAAAATGCATCCATGTTGCTGCTTGTAGCAGAATCTCCTTCTTTTCTAAGGCTGAATAATAGGCCATTGTGTGTACAAACCACATTTCTTTTATCCATTCATCTTTCGAGAGACTAGGAGATGGGGAGTAGTTTTTCAACAGGTACCAACTTTCCATTATGCCAGATGGATAAGTTCTAAAGATCTGCTGTGCGGCATATCGCCTGTAGTTGACAATGCTGTATTGTACACTTCAAGTTTTGTTACGAGGGTAAATCTCATGCTAAATGTTCTAACCACACTAAGCAGGAGGAGAAGGAGAAGAAGAGGAAAGTGGAATTCCTTTTGTTATGAGGTTTTATTTGTTCTTCTCCCCCAAGCCATAAAAGAACAGGGTATATAAAACTACCGACCACAAATTTTGTCAGCCACAATAACAGAAGATGTCCTGTGAAAGCGAGAGAAATGCTTTAATTCCTGAACCAGCCACCACAGGGGCCACTGTGAGATGAGAGATGAGAGGCCCAGGATCAGCCCAGGCACCCAGGCCTGCGTGTACAATGGTGGCAAACGCAGAGAGTAGTGAAAGGGGGATGAGCTCAAGCTCAAAAATCATAACCTTTAGCTAAATCTCAAACTTTTTCTTTTTTTCCTATGTAAAAAACAAAACAAAACAAAACAAAACAAAAACCATCTTCTAGAAATGAAGAAAATAATTCTGCCACAGAGGCCATTGCAGGTGAGAATGATCTGCTCACACGTATCTGCCCTCTGGGCTTCAGGTAAAGCCATCAGAAATAAACTAAACATGAATCAAAAGTGCCAGCAAAATCAGAAAAACTTAGAT
>NW_011904961.1:0-2027 GCF_000151845.1 Pteropus vampyrus
AACAAAGTGAGCAAAGTTCACGGAATACAGTGATGGGAAGATCACTGCTGCAAGCATGAGATACAATATTGCTTGGGCAGATATCAGGAGTTTATGGACCCATCACAGATGGCAATACATCTCACAGCGAGTGATATGTGACTTTTGTGGGAGCCTGCAGTCTCATAGCTGGAAGCAAATCTGGTGCTCTGTAGGCCTGACAGCCTTGTGTCTCATTGAGATGACACCCATCTAACTCAGAAATTACCGGTGGCAAGCCTGCTCCCAGGCAACCCAGTTACATTCTGTGCTTTCCCTGGGTCACAAATTCAACAGCAAACAACAGCACTCAGTTTGTGCAGCCCATGCAAAAGTCTGTCCATTTGGGAGAAACTTTCAGTGGCAGGACACAAACTCACACTCATGAGCTTCAGTAATTTTTGAACAGATATTGGGTGTTTGCCAGTCTGAGATGGGCAGTGGCTGGCCTTGCTACAATCTGACACTAGTACAGGGAACCACAGAGACAGTGTTGGCATGTAAGCTGACACTGGAGTGGCAGGGGGAAATATGCTCAATAGATCCAGGTGACTTCCAGGGTGCACCAACCAACATGCATATCAACCAGAGTCTCTTCCATTTCGGTAAACTTACAGGCAACTGACAGGCAGTGTCAGGCCTTGAGGAGCACTGGTACTTCTGATAAACTGCCATAGGCTACGTACAGAGAGTAACTGGACTGTGGCCTACAGTGTTGTCTCTTCCACTTACCTTTAGATACAGCATAGGCAGGAACAATATGCAGATCACTTTGTAGCCAACACCAGAAAGCCCTGAGCAATTAAAGGCAGTGGCTGACTTTGGCTTATTGGGAACCCCTCTGAAGGAGCCACAAAACCAATGCACCCAGAGCTGGCACTAGACCACAACAGAGCAACTCCTGACTAGCCCCATAAGCATTACACACAAAAGGTGGTCTTGACAAGTACTCAAGCCTGCTAGGGCAAATCCTACTCAGTGGGGTCAGCCACCACATAGCAACTTTTGCACTGTAGGTGCAGCCAATTACCCCAGTTAGTCAGCCTGAGCATTAATTTCATCCACTGATGTGTTATCACCAATAAGGCTTAGCTACAACAGAAGATCACACAAAGATCACATCCAGAGCCCCTGGCACAAGTGATCAGAGAGTGTGTGCTACTGGGCTACACAGGATACCTTCTACATAAAGCTATCTGGCCATGGCTGAGAGATGAAACAAATATTTTAACACATAGAAATGAAAATTAAAAGGCTAATACAATGAGAAAACAAAGAAACATGCCACAGATGAAACAACAGGGACAAATTCCAGAAAATAAGCTAAATGAAGAGGATGCAAGCAACCTATCAGAGAGACAGTTCAAAATAATGGTCATAAGGATGCTTAATGAACTTTGAGGAAGAATAGATGAGCTAAATGAGAATGTCAACAGAGAAATAGTAAGCATAAAAAAGGTAATAGAAACCATTAAAAAGAACCAGACAGAAATGAAGAATACAACTGAAATGAAGAATATACTAGAAGGATTCAAAAGTAGATTGGACAAAGCAGAAGATCTAATCAGTGAACTGGAACACAAGGTAACAGAAAACACCCAATCAGAATGACAAAGAGAAAAAAAGAATTTTTAAAAATGAGGATAGTTTAAGAGAACTCAGGGACAAAATGAAGCATAACAATATCTACATCATAGGAGTACCAGAAGGAGAAGAGAGAGAGCAAGGGATTGAGAATCTATTTGAAGAAATAATGACAGAAAACGTCCCTAACCTGGAAAAGGAATTAGACATGCAAGTCATGGAAGTACAAAGAGTCCCAAACAAGAGGAATTCAAACAGATCCTTTCCAAGACATGTCATAATTGACATGACAAAGGTCAAAGACAAAGAGAATCTTAAAAGTAGCAAAAGATAGGCAGCTAGCTACTTACAAGGGTATCTCCATAAGAATGTCTGCTGATTTTTCAACAGAAACTTTGCAAGCCATAAGGAATTGGCAAGAAATA
>NW_011904962.1:0-2378 GCF_000151845.1 Pteropus vampyrus
TATAACAATTAAATATACAGATAATGTGGACTCCGCCCCAAACTTCTTAAGTCTGAATTTCTAAGCACGATGCCTGGGCATCTGAATATTTTAAAAAGCTCTGTAGGTGATGTAATCCCAGGGTTGAGAATCCTTGATAGATACAAATATCTCATTTAGTCATTGTCTTTGGGAATGAAGCATCCCATACTAGTTTTATAGAAAAATGGCCCTTGCCGCTGTGATCAAGCAAATGTTTTAAATTTTTAAAAATTAAATGCTATCATGAAAAAGACAAGAAATAACAAGTGTCGGGGACAATGTGGAGAAAAGGGAACCCTCCTCACAGGTGGGTGGATTTGTAAATTAGGGCAGCCATTCTGGAAAACAGCATGGAGGTTTCTAAAAATACTAAGACTAGAACCACCAGACCATCCAGGAATTCCTCTTCTGGGTATTTGCCCGAGAAATATGAAAACATTTATTTGTAAAGACCTATGTACCCCTGTGTTCACTGCAGCATTATTTTCAATAATCAAGAGAAGCAAACAACCTAAGTGTCCATTGACAGATGATGGATGAAGAAGATGTGGTATATGTATATGTGGTATATACAACAGAATACTATTCAGCCATAAAAAAGATGAAATCCTGCCATTTGCAGCAATGTGGATCTCGAGAGTATAATGCTAAGTGAAATAAGTCACACTGGAATGGACAAAAACCATACATTTTAACTCATATTTGGAATATAAAACAAAAAGTAATAACCTAACAAAACAGAAACAAACTCATAGATGAAAGTATCTTAAGTCCTGATGGTAGTGCATATAAAATGCTCTCCTGCCTTCTTAAACAAAAAGCACCGAGCATAGTTTGGTATTGCCCTTGGGAGTTTGGGGTCAGCACTGTGGATGTCACCATTGGATGTCTTGGTGTTTCTCACTCCTTCCTTCGAGTCAGTCTGTCAGTTATCCCATGAGACATCACTATTCTGTTGCTAATATTTCTGCTTCTCTTGTGCCTTCCTACATATTGCTTTTAATAGGCTATTGTCTAAGACAACAGATAACTCAACTTGTTAGCAACTGTATTTTGAATGAAAATCTATCTCATGAACTTAAGGAGCTTTATTAAAAGCAATTTTAGCCGCCCCAAGGCTCTTTTGCCTATTTCTAGCAAACTTCCAAAACACCTAAAAATCTAGAAGTCTGACCTATAAGTGGCGAGTTCATAGAACTGCTTGTTTAAAAGAGATAGCAGGTAGCTTTGCTCTAATACCTTTATTTTACATTCGAACTGAGGCTCAGAGACATTTAATGATGTTCCTGAGATGAAGAGTTAATTGTTAATAAACCAAGAGAATTTACATGGTTTGAGCCAGTAGTCACTATAAAATCTTAACTACATCTATGGAAGAAATATCTTGTTACTAGTAAGAGTAAATTTAGTGGTTGGTAAAGTTTTATAAATACCCCCAAACACACTTTATTAAAATCCATTTAATCACATCTGTGCTTATTTATGAACATTTTTTTTTTCAACTGACAAATCACAGGTATTTGAGGTTAAGAGACCTGGTTCTGTTCATTTTTGTATGTAGCCCAAGAACTTAAACATTCCGTATGCACACTGATTTCTTGCCTTGCCATGCTGGGAATCCATTTTTGCAATCAAGAATGTATGTGAATAAATAAATACACATTTTAAATAAAGTGTTCAATTTAGGAATTGCTACCTGGAGCTATACTTATGGAATACGTTTTCTTTATTTAAGGAAGCCAGGTGCTTGCAGTAGGCAAAAGAATCCAGGTTTGTTCTTTTTTTTAAGTATAGGCAGGAAAAAAAAACTTCGGAATTATGTGAATGGCCTTAGTATAAACACAAAATGTAGCTTAAGTGAAAGATCGCATCCTTTGGGGGGTTAAAGGCCACGACATACAGCAGTCCCCACTTATCCGCGGTTCCACTTTCCGCGGTTTCAGATGCCCGTGGTCAGCCACGGTCTAAAAATACTAAATGGAAAATTTCAGAAATAAAGTCGTAAACGTTAAATTGTCTGCCATTCGGAGTGGTAGAATGAAATCGTGCACGTTCCGTTTGTCCTGCCTGGGACATGAATCATGCTTTTGTCTGGCGTCTCTACACCATACAAGCTGCCTGCTCATCTGTTCACTTAAGAGTCTTCTTGGTTATCAGATTGGCTGTCGCAGTATTGAACAGCTTGTCTTCAAGTCACCCTTATTTTACTTAATAATGGCCCCAAAGCACTAGAGTAGCGATGCTGGCAATTCGGATATGCCCACGAGAGGCCATGAAGTGAATATATGTATAGGAAGAAACACAGTATGTATATGGTTTGATACTCTCCACTGGATGGGGAAGAAAGTGTGGGGGGG
>NW_011904963.1:0-2219 GCF_000151845.1 Pteropus vampyrus
AGCCACAGTCAAAACAGCATTTGTATCCCTGATAACAAACTGTAACCAAGAGCTTTCGGCATGATACCTGAGTCATACAGTTGGCCCTCTGTATCCACAGGTTGGGCCTCCACAGATTCAACCAACTGCAGATCAAAAGTATTAGGAAAAAAAAAAAAAATACTACTTCGTTGCTGATGTGTACTGCAGTTAGACCTAAAATAGTTGCTGTATTGAACATGTACAGACTTTATTTTCTTGTCATCATTCCCTAAATGTAAATAGCATTTACATTGTATTAGGTATTATAAGTAATCTAGATGATTTCAAGTATTTGGGAACTCTGGAAAACAGTTGGGAGGTTCCTCAAAACATTAAAAATAGAACTTACCTTGTGACCCAGTAATTTCCACTTCTGGATATTTAGCCAAAGAAATCCAAAACCCTAATTCGAAAAGATGTATGCACCCCTATGTTTGTTGCAGCACTATTTACAATAGCCAAGATATAGAAGCAACTTAAGTAGTCTATCAATAGACTATTGGATAAAGAAGAGGTGGTACATATAGAATATTGCTCAGCCATAAAAAATAAATAAATCTTACCATTTGCAACGACATGGATGGACCCAGGGAGTATTATGCTAAGTGAAATAAGTCAAACAAAAGCAAATACCATATAACTTCACTTGTATGTGGAATCTAAAGAACAAAATAAGTGAACAAACAAAATGGATACAGACTCATAGATATAAAGAGCAAAGTGATGGTTGCCAGGTGGGAGGGAGGTTGGGGGACTGGTCAAAAAGGTGAAAGGATTAAGAAGTACAAATAGATAGTTACAAAATAGTCATGGGAGATGTAAGGTACAACACAGGGAATATACTCAATAATATTGTAATAACTATGTATGATGCCAGGTGGGTACTAAACTAATCAAAGGCATCACTTCACAAATTATATAGATGTCTAATCACTATGCTGTACACCCAAAACTAATATAAAATAATATTGAATGTCAACTGTAATTGAAAAATAAAAATAATTAAAAACTTAAAAAAAAATAAAGTAACAGCAGGATGCGTGTAGGACATATGCAAATATTATGCCATTTTATGTTAGAGACTTGAGTGTTCACAGATTTTGGTGTCCATTGGGGGTCCTGGAACCAAATCGCCATGGATACGGAGGGAGGACTGTAAACATATGATGGTATCATAAATGCTGGTCTCAGAAGTATTTCTGTAAACATGTTAGGCAGAAATCCATAACTAAGCAAATAATAGTTTATTTCATAATTTCATAAAACCCTGGGAAGATTATAGTTATTTTTTACTTTGTTTTGTGTTGTTTCACATAATCTGAAGTATACCAGAGCTATTTAAGATCCCATCTGTTGAAACCTTCCAAGCTTGTTGTCAACCTTAGAACAAATATTTTGATTTACTAAGGAGCTTAACTCAGATAAGAGATTCCGGGGGATGTAGAACCATCCAAAAATTGTTATCTTGAGAGATTTAGTTATTTTCCTAATCATGCATCTGCTACAAACTTCATGTTTTTAAAACTTAACTTTTTGCAGGCACTAAGTTCTGAGGATATAATGAATGCCTAAGATTAGACCTCTTGGTAAAAATAGACATGTGGATTAGTGGCAGATAACAGGGTACCCAAAATGGAATTATATGTCCTGCTAAAAAAACCTGGCAAAGTTTTGAACTCTTTGAACTTTAAACAGGAAACTGGATATTATACATTGGCCCAAGATGATTTTGTAAATAAAAATCCATCACTTTTAACTTCCTTCATGGTGGAGTGTTCTAACGAAAATGAGACTCTATTTTTTAACTGACTATTTTTATTGAGGTATAATTGACATGTAACATTATATTAGCTTCAGGTGTACAATATAATGATTTGATATTTGTATATATTGAAAATTGATCATTACAATAAATCTAGTTAACATTCATCACCACACAGTTACAAAAAATTTTTTTCTTGTGATGAGAACTTTTAAGATCACTCTTAGCAACTTTCAAACATGCAATACAGTATTATTAATATTAACTATAGTCGCCATGCTATGCATTACATCCCCATGACTTATTTATTTTGTAACTAGAAGTTTGTACATTTTGACCCTCTGCACTCATGTTGCTCACCCCTTACCCCCCGCCCCTGGAAACTACCAATCTGTTCTCCGTAGTATTGAGTGTTTATTATATTTCAAGCATTTTA
>NW_011904964.1:0-1335 GCF_000151845.1 Pteropus vampyrus
GTAGCAAAACATAACCATGCGTCGCTAGTACCACCTCTATCTCCATCACCATTTCTTAGGCGCTTACTACACAGAAGCCACCAATCTTAGTACTTTGATGAGTTATAATACTCACTGAAAAATTACAGAGCTACATGGCACAAGGCTGCATATATGCTGCCAAAGCAACTACCACCTGAAGCTCTGGCTTAGTCAAAAGATACTACAGAGAGCACAGAGAACTCACCCTAGGAGCACTGAGCATACAAAGATAAACAGGAAATAGAAATTCAGAGGCAAAAAGGGGAGGTAAGAATCTACGCACTCACCTAACCAGAAAGCCTTTATTTACTGCTTGCCAGAGGCCAGGCACTGGGGATGCTGCACACATTTTGGATAAAAGGAATCCTCTGACCCTTAAAAACTCCCAATCTAGTGTCCCCACAACCAAGGCTGGAATAACAGGCATAAACTGGAACTCTTTCAGTCACCCTGGGAGTGTGGTCACCCTAAGGTCACCACCACAGTGCAGCATTAAGGGCAAGAGCCAGCCTCACAAACCACGAGATGATATCCCCAGCCCGACCCACCCGCCCGCGCTGCTTCACCTAAGGGGTCAGGAAATTTACTGCTGATTCTACTACCTCCCACCGCATCCCCACGACTTTGAGCGTTTCTGATCAAGTATCTGTGAATCATAGGTCAGGCTGACTCATTTCTTAAAGTTTCCAGGTTGTGAATTAAAACACTATTGATCACTCAGAGAAGGACCAAAGTATAGGGAGAAACAATGCAACCTACTCTCGTTCATCTGCGCTAATGCAAATCAGATTTGCAAGTATTTCATTGAAACAAGGTGGAGAGGGCGAGACAGCTGCCCCAAAGATTTTAAGGAAGGGTTAGTACCTGGAAATGACCCATCATTCCTTTTTAAAAAAAAAAAAAAAACTAATTTAAGATAGGTGCCATTCCAACAATGTTCTCTCCATCCACTGTGCTGTCTTGTTTTATTTTGGCTAAAGTAAAAAATATTTACGGTAGGGTCTTGGAAGCTCAATTACAGAGCCTATAAAATTATGTTTGTCCACATAAAAAGGGGAAGGAGAAGGAAGGTCACTGCATTGAGCACCCACTGCCAAGTCTCACTTCATCTCATGAAGACCCAGCAGGGCAGGAAGAGGAGGCTGGGAGAGGTGAAACCACCTGCGCCAGGAGCCCCAGAAGCTTGCAGTGGAAGAGTACCGCAGACCGGCTCATTCCCGCACAGCCTTGTTCAACCAGGGGGCACAGCCCAGGGAGCGCTGGGAAACAGAAGCTCACAGTAAGGGCGCAAAACCAAGTCGGGAGCAGGAAAGG
>NW_011904965.1:0-1717 GCF_000151845.1 Pteropus vampyrus
AACATTAAAGAAAAGTAATTTCATAGTTTTATGGACATATCACCCTCTCTAGTATATAGCAGAGAGAAAAAGAAAGGATTTATTTTTTTATAAAAAGCTAATGGGGAAATAAACACATTGAACATAATATTTGCTACATAACCTATGCCTAAATAACCTTATTCAGGAATGAATCACTTATTTCATGGTTCATCAGAATGTTTTTCCTCAGGGTTAAAGTGTGAAAATATATTCATTTACTAGAAGTTATTTCCCTCCTCCCACCCCCACCTCCCGCACCAAGGAAACAAACAAACACCTACATAGGAAAATAAGTTTGGTGACTCATTTGACTTGAACACTAACTGCAACATATAAAAATTTAGTAATTATATTATCTGAGAGTTACCAGTTTCTGCCTTTCCACATATGTTTTAAATATCATTCACTACAAGGGTTGGAGAGAAATTTTATCTTTAAACTCCAGGTTAATATGGATTTATTAATGATGTGTAGAGGTAATAGAATTATGTGGATAAGGCCAAACTGTACTTTAACATCTGACCTCAAATTTATCAAAATGCAAACACTCTTCACTTTTAGTTATCTTAGGGATTGCAAGGCCCAGGATTTTTGTTTGTTTGTTTGTTTTTTAATTCAAGATATCTGAGCAAGCAAAGCATTATGGACCTTGTTTCATGGCAACCTAAAAGAACATGGGATATGTCTCTAAGATAGATCCTGTTTTCATTTCTTTGTGTATATATATCCAGAAGTGGGATTGCTAGATCATATGGTAGTTCTAATTTTAATATTCTGAGGAACTTCCACACTGTTTTTCACAGTGGCTGCAGTAATTTACATTCCCACTAGCAGTGTGCCGGGATCCCCTTTTCTCCACATCCTTTGTGAACAAGCACATATATATTTTTAAAGTAAAATTTTTACTAACTGGTGGGAGGGATATCTCTTTGTGACATTTATTTGCATTTCCCTGATGATTGATGGATGATGAGCATCATATACTTGTTGTCCATTTCTGTGTCTTCTTTGGAAAAATGTCTATTCAGTTCCTTTGCCCATTTTTTAATTGAGTGGTTGCCAGGGGCTGGGAGGAGGGAGAAATGAGGAAGAAGTAGTCAAAGGGGACAAAGTTCAGTTATGCAAGATAAATAAATTCTAGAGATCTACTATGCAGTAAAGTGCCTACAGTAAACAACTGTGTGTCGTATTCTCAAAAATTTGCTAAGAAAGTAGATCTTATGTTAAGTACTCATCATAACACAATAATAATAATAATAATAATAATAATAATAATAAATTAAATTATTAAAGGGCAGGAGGAAACTTTTGGATAAGTTTGGATGGATAAATTTATGGCATAGATTGTGGTGATGATTACATGAGTGTATACTTATATCCAAACTCATTAAGTTGTATACATTAAATATGTACATCTTTTATACATCAATATTTTTAAATATTAAAATTGTTTAAAAAAAATGGCAACACCAAGTTGTCCATTATGAATTCTTTGAGATCTTATGATGAGAACAGCAGCATAATACCTAGATTTAAAAACAAAACAAAAGAAAGCCTGGAATAAAAGAAGGCACAGATTCTTTTCTATTTTTATGAAAACTGCAGTACCTTCTGGTATTTTCCTTTCAGAATTTGGGATTCAGAGGATTCATCTGATACAGTTGGTAATTTTACTTAAAAACCTTCCTATTAAATA
>NW_011904966.1:0-1895 GCF_000151845.1 Pteropus vampyrus
ATATGTCCTTTTGCTGGGCCCCAGGCCCACTACATGCGGAATGTTCTCAGAACTGATCCGTACACGCCGGGCCCAAGCCAAGCTCTTGCAGGGCGCGGAGGCGCACCCGCTGCCTGGCACGTTGTACGTCACGGGCCGCCACCTGTTGCTGTCTCCAGGGCCCCAGGCGTGTCCCGATCTGTGGCTGCTGCTGTTGCGTAGCGTCGACTCTATAGAGAAGCCGCGAGCGTGGCGGGGGCGTCCCCGGAATTGGGGACCTCGCAGCTCTACAGGGAGAAGGGGAAGGGCAAGCGCAGTTGGAGCTGTTGTCCCCCCCTCCCTATGTAATATCCAACCTTATAAAAATGATTTCTCCTCCCGTGGTGGAGGGCGGGGGACACTAAGCCTAAGCTCGTCCATCCCCAGGGTCGCGGGTGACTCCGGCACCATCACGCTGCGCTGTAAGGATCTCCGCGTGCTGCAGCTGGACATAGAGGGCGTGGAAGCTTGACATCGCCCGCTCCATCGAGGTACGCCAAGGGTGCACCTGAGGTCCTTAAGCTACCCCTATCCCGTAACGAGGGTAGTCAACAGAGGCTACTGAGCAAGGGTACTCAGCAGCCAGTGTTATCCGGGGGCACAACTAATGGCAAAGGGATGCAGGATGGTCTGAAACACTTGGAGAGGAGGGAGCTGCGGAACCGAGGGGTTGGAAGAGCGCGGATGAGATAATTCCGACCTTTCTCAGATCCCCTGACTTCCTTCCCCAGGCGCTATCTTCCCTGGAATCGGTCATCACCTCCTATCCGTTCTTCTACCGTCCCAAGGACTTGAGATTGGGCGAAGCCTGGCACTTCCACCCGCCCGAATGCTACTACAAGCGAGTAGCTCCAGAGATAATTGCGGGCGTGGGGACCTGTGGATGTGGAAGCATTGGGCCCGGAAGGGGCGCGGGGATGTGGCACTCACTGGGTACACTAAACCTGGCTTCCGCCCCTCCCTGCGCTGCAGACCAACTAACGCATGGCCGCTGAGCGAGGTGAACAAGGACTTCAGCTTGTGCCCTAGTTACCCCCGCGCCGTGATCGTGCCTCGCACGGTGGACAACGATGCCCTGGCGCGCAGTGCCCGCTTCCTCCAGGGAGGCCGCTTTCCAGTGCTCAGCTACTACCATACTCCCAGCAGAACCGTGAGCCCCACTCCTCCCCAAATTCTGTCGCTAGCACCAACCGCTTCCCTTCTGGGCCCTTTTCTGCATTGGGCGGGTCAGTTCGGTGCCCGGCTGCTGCCTTGGCTCCTGCCCTTCCTGGCAGCGCCCTGTCCGGCCTCCAACAGGCCCAGCCCGCTCAGCTTAATCCTGCCTTTGCCGACTCTGGCCCCGCCCCTCTCCCGGGTATTGGAGTCCAGGCTCTCTAGCCCCGACCCTGGCCGTTCTGGTAGGCTGAAGCCTAGTCTCTTTGTCAACCCAGGACCCTCCCACGTTCTACTCATCGGGTCCGTCCCCCTCCCTGCCAAAAGCCACCCTGAGCCGGCTCCGAGTTCCTCCCGTAAGAGCCCTGCTTCCCCAGCCCACCCCTGCCAGCTCTGACCCACTTCATGTGTAGACCCTGTCCTGAGTGGGGTCCCTGAACCAGGGCTGGTGGGTACGGCTTCTGGAGCAGAGTCCCTGTTGGCAGGTTGTTACGTTCCAGCCAACCCCTGACCAGGCCCACAAACGGCGCTGCGCTGAGGATGAGGAGTTGCTGCGAACTGTGCTGGCGGCGGCCCCCCACGGGACGGAGCTTCGTTGTGGACATACGCTCGGCCCAGACCTCCAAACAGGCCCGCATAACTGGCGGTGGCACCGAGGCCAAGGTCACCTACCCTGGCTGGAAACGGCTGCACCGGCCGCTGGAGAGGTAAGGAGTCTTCCCATC
>NW_011904967.1:0-2937 GCF_000151845.1 Pteropus vampyrus
CACAACAGCGATTTTGCCCAGGAGGAAACTGAGGTCCAGAGAGGTTAACGTAGCTGCCTGGGGTCACACAGAGAAGAGGGTGACATTAGCCTGGGTCCTTCTGCTCCCAAAGCCTCGCTCTTAAGCCCTGTGCCACCCCTCACCCCATCCCCCCGCCTTCCTGGCCAGTGGCCGATGGCGCAACTGCCCCACCAGAAGCCAGGCTTGTAGGGGCAAAGATAAGGACAGACGAGATCGTCGACGCTGGGTGACAGACGCGTGGGAATTCTCAAGTTCTCCTTCCACGTCGGGTGTCTTTGAAGACGGTCAGAATAAGACGTTGGAAACAAGCGGACCAACTCGGGTGCCCGGGCCACGCTGCGGGTTCCGGCCGTCGGGGGAGGGGCCGCGAGCTGGGCTTTAAAAAGCGTCCGCTGAACCGGCCGCATGGCCGTTGGAGCAAAGCTCCAAGGAAATGTAATTTGTGCCTTTTAGGGGTGCTTCTCCTCGCCTCAGTGCTCAGCTAATGGGCGCAGCCCGCGGAGGCGGTGCTCGGGTCACCCATCCCACGTCCTGCGGTCAGCGCTAATGGAAGGCACTCGGTGTCCTCCCTCGGGCCCGGGATGGGCCGGGCACCTGGAAACACTCACCGGGAGAGGCCGCCTGGCTGGAAGCAAAGCTGTGTGTGGTTTTCATGGAGAGAAGCTCCAAGGGCCTTGGGGTCCCAGGAGGCCTGACCTCCCTGCATTTCAAAGGAGGCACTTAACTCACCCTACAATGGAGCCGGGCTGCCTGGAGGGGCCGAGGAAACCGCTGAATGAGGCTCCCTTGGGGGACAGCCACGAGGGCCCTCCACACGCCCCGCCCCAGCCTCCTTCGGGCCAGGTCCCCGGGGAGGCTGCACAGGGAGCAGCTCCGGCCACACTGGGTGGACTTCCCAGCGCCCAGGCCCCGGACACCGGGCACTTCCTCTTCCAGGGAGACCACTGGGCAACAAGTCAGGACTGTGCTCAACGTGACGTCAGGCCCAGAGAGCGATGTCACCCCCCCGCCCTGTGGGAGGGAAGGTGAGCGGGGCCTGCATCGGTGGCAGGTGCGGGGGCTGCAGCCGGGTCTCAGTGGAAGACGGGGTGCGCGTGTGTTCCTGGCCGGGGCGCTGCCCTCTCCTGTCCCCACCACGGCGAAGCAGCGGACACCGGCCACCCTGCCCGGCCCCATCGTGACCTCTCGTCACACATCACTGTCCCTCTGCAGAGGGCGACTTGGAACCGACGCGTGTGCGTCTGGCTCCCCGCAGCCTGCAAGGCCCCCGCACACAGACTGCCACGTTCATCCTGAGACCCCAGGGCCCGGAGGACGTTGATGCAAAAAACTCTGTGGCGTCGATAGAAAGAGAAGCTGGTGAGTCCCGCGTCTCCGGCCCCGACAGACGCCTGGGACAGGCGCTGGAGGCCCGGCCCGGTGATGCTCTGACACACGGCACCGAGTGACAAAGCCGTCTTGTCACTGGGCATAAGGTCTTTCTGAGGGTCCCCCGCCCAGCCTCCTGCCTCGGTGCCGCTTCCTGAGGTCCCAGGACAGAGTCCCCCGTCACAGACGCAGCGAGCTTAGCGGGTTCGGCCTCCCACCTCCCTGCACCGCTGCGTGAGGGGTGCCCCTCAGCTCGGCCAGCCTGGCCCAGGGCCCGGGCCCGGTTTGTCCACCTCCGCGGTGTGTCCCTGTGTCCCCTCGTCCCCTCCTTAGTCCTGCTTCGCTGGGCCTCTGGCTTCTCCCAGACCCGCGCCTGAGGCCCCGGCCAGAGCAAAGCCCTCTGCCTCCCGCCCGCAGGCAGGTGTCTCTAGCATTACGAAGCCCAGGTGCCTGTGTTAAGGACAAACAAGGAGTGTCCTGGGGACTCGGCTGGCGGGGGTGGGGATGGGGGGTCTCTGCTGCTCATCAGGGCTCCCCATGTGCCAGGAGCTCAACCCCGGCGGCCGGAAGAGCCGCTGAAAGCAGCAGAGGACAGAGACCGACGGCCATGGGGAGCTCGACGGCGAAATCTTTCGTGACGTCCAAGGTCATTTCTGCGCCGCCCACGAAAACGCACTGTGATGCTTCTTCAATTAAATGACGATCGAATCCGTAGATCCCTTTCGTACAAATTCAGGTGAGGAGGGCGGCCGAGTCACTGGGGCGGGGTGACTCGGCCCCCGTGTCATCTCCCCGACCTCCGTGAGGCATCGGTGTGGCACCACCGGCCACGGAGCTGCCCCCCACCCCCCGAAGCGGGGACAAAACCAGGAAGTCCTGTCTCTGCAGGGGAAGCCGAGAGGAGCAGTGACGTGGGTGGCGGCGGACACGGGCCACCCCGCCCGGCCCCGTCATGGCCGGTGGCCTCCCGTGCAGGTCCAAACACCTCGCCGGTCTGTCCCAGCCCAGTCAAGGCCCAGGCGACCCCTCCGCCCACTGTCCCATGGACGCTGCGGTGCGGGCGGGGATTCCTGCATCCCCAGCGTGGCCGCAAAGGAGAGGTGGCTCTGGTCTCAAGGACCAGACACTGGGATGGACAAGGACACTGCTCCTTCGCCCTCATTCTGCTCCGTGTCTAAGCCCCACTCCCGGGTCTAAGCTCCTGCCCCCCGGTGGCCTGAGGAGATGGCGGTGACAGCGGCGGTGACGGCAGAAGGTGCTGCGGATTCGGGGGGCTCCGGCAGCACCCCAGTGCAGGCTGAACTCACAGGCAGAGGGCAGAGGTGCCCGAGCGCCCCGCGGACTCCGGGGGCGGGAGACGGCCCCAGTGCTCCCCTCTTCCTGAAGCAGATGGCAGAGGGACCGGCTTGGGGCTCAGGTGGCCTGCAGCACAGTCTGGGAAAGCCAGCTGCCCGGTCCCCGGAGCCAGGTCCCCAGGGGTGTAGGCCCTCCTGCTGGGGACTCAGGAGCCACCAGGTCCCTGGGAAGCCAGGTGTGGACGCGGCCCCT
>NW_011904968.1:0-1937 GCF_000151845.1 Pteropus vampyrus
TTTTTTTTTTTTTTTTCAAGTTTATCTGAGCAAAGCGCTCCAGACTTTATACCCTAGGGACTATTTGGCACCGTCACTGAATATTATGTCTCCTTCACCCTTTCGTGACTTTTTTCCAGCCTCTCTTGCAGTTAGACTAGGCCATGCGATTGAGGTCGGTCAATGCGATATTGTAGACATGATGCTATTGCCCGCATGGGCCTATAAAAATCTCTTGCACAAATCTCCCTGCTTGCTCCTGCTGTCTCTGTGTATTAGCAGGCTAAATGGGGGAAAAAAAAAAAAAAAGAAAGTCCTAAGGACCTAGAGAAAAATAGAAAGATGGATCTCCAAGCCACCACTTAGAGAAGAACTTCACAGCAGAGTTATGTAGCCAGGAAGACCTATGCTGATCTATTGCATAAGTGAGAAATAAACTTTTATTTTGATCAATCCTGAAATGTGAGGATTGTTCACGACAGAAATCTAAACTGATTTGAAAAAAAAAAATAGCTCAAAACAATAGCTCAGAACAAAAAGAACTCTCGTTCCCTTTCTCCTTTATTCCCCAAGTCCAGTGCCACAGCAAGTCCCATCCCACCTTTGTTTCAAAACACATCAGATCTGTCCGTTTCGCTCTGTTTATTCACGTCACCTCCATGATCTTATGCAAAATTCTCAGTATTTCTCACTTGGACCACGGAGTAGCCTCTAAACAGCTTCTGGTCCTTCTGTTCTTGCCTTTTTCTTTTACTTAGTCCATAGCAACCACGTTCATCTTTTTTTTTAAACGCAGCTTAAACCACAGCACTCCCTTGTTTTAAATCCTTCAGTAGCTTACCACCGTTCCAGGAACGAAATCCAAACTTGACCCGCAAGACCCTGAATGTTCTGGCTCCCACCTCGGTCACCAGGCTCACGTCAGGACACTTTCCAGAGAACTCCGGAGTCTGGGCACCACCTGGAATTCCTTTCTTTTCTCTAGCAATCTCAAATTTTAGATTGCCAAACATTTGGAAGGTTTAGCATCTTCACTCACGCAGACTGCCTTGCTGTCAAGGCCGTTCTCCTTGCCGGCCAGTTCCTTCCTTCCCATCATATGCTGCTTAAAGATCCCTTCTTCAGAGAGGTTTTCTCTGATCACCATATCTGAGGACATTATCTACCCTGCAGTATCCTTTCTGGCAGTATCTTGCTCGTTTCCAGGTCAGCAATCACCAGAATTTTTAATTATATATTCACATAGCAGATATGAACCTCAGGCCACAAGTTCCGAGATGCAAGTAGTATAGTTCTATCTTACGTAAACGGATGTAGTTTCTTCCTCCATGTCAAGATCCCATTCCATTTGTATATTGATTCAGATTATGTTAGTGTTATGTTATGTTATTGTTACAGTATTTGTTCCAGATACTGTAACAAAGAACCAAATAAAACAGTAGCTCAAATATCTTCATCAGTCAAACCTAGTGGGTCTCGTATATTAGAAGTTTATTCCTCTCTGCAAGTCACAAGAGTAACAATAATCTGTGCTAGGTAAGAACTGCGCATGGTTGAGGTGAAAGCTGGTGGCAGACAGGTCTGGGGTGCCAATTCCTGTGGCCAGTGAATGTTCTTCAACGAGCAAGGTTTTCAAAGGCTTCTCGAGGAGATGAGATTATCAAAGGAGATAGACACGCTGGTAAAAGACGTGGAAGAGGATGGAGAAAAGGAGAAGCTGACTAGATATAATGGCAGTTTTGGAAAATCCATACTTTGTTTTTCTCCCTCTTGGTTTCAGTGTATAGTGAGAATACTAAAAACACTGGTGGAAAGTACATGATTACAACAGAAATGAAATTAGATGGGATTAAAAACAGGAGGGGATGAGGAATTTGGGAATATATGGAAATATTGAAAGAATCACATGACAGGAGGGGAAATTCTGAGCAACAAGTTAACTGGAAAAGGTTTGGGGC
>NW_011904969.1:0-1195 GCF_000151845.1 Pteropus vampyrus
TTTGCAGCGATGAACCCAGATTGTGTTTCTAAATATTGTTCTGTGCTAATTGAACCAGGGCTCCTTGGAGAAATGGCCGATTCCAGGGCTGGAGCAAGAAAAGTACAACGGAAGCCTAGAACATCTTATGTGTCAGAACATAAAAAAGTGCTCGGAAATGATGGGGACAGGTCGCAAAAGACAAAGGAGTGAGGCTGACAGGACTCCCACTGGCCAAATCCTGGACAACTGAGCATCAAACGTAGTAATAACAGCAAAAAATAACCCACTCAGTAAAACAGGAATCCATGAGGCCACACTTTTATCAGCAAGTGTGGTAGAAGGAAAAGCTTTCTTATAGAAAGAAAGCCAGCAAAACGTAGAAGGAACAATGAAGTTATAAAAATCCCCATTTGCGACCATCAGCGTAATCACTGATTCAGGCAAAAATCACCCATGCTACATCTGCAAATGAAAGTTGGGAAGGGAACAGGATTTTCCAAAGTCTCAAATTATCTCCCCACAAAACACTGACTACTTTACAAGGGGAAAATACAGTGGAGAAACCTGGCAGTCACCACCTGAACCGAATGACCACCGTGAGCGTCCCCCAGTGGGACAGCTGACAGCTGTGTCCCGGACGGGGACTCTGGGGAGGACGAAGCATCCTGAACCCAGTCGTGAGGGTCACACACCCAGCCTGGGGGATGGGCTTCCAAAACACTGACTGTTACCTTCGAAAATATCAAGGTGACGAGACAGAGAAGGGGAAAAATGTCTCAAACCAACGAAAACCAGAGTCGTAGCAGCTAAAGGTAATATGCGGTCCCGGATGGAATCCTGGACCACAAGTACTTTTTTAATTGCCAAAAAAGATGTTTCTAGAACAACTGGTAAAATTTTATTAAAGTCGGTAGATTTAGATAAAAACATTGTACCAAAATGACTTTCCTGATTTGGATCACTATGTAAGAGAATGTCCTCGCTCTCAGAAAACACATACTGAACCGCCTCTGCAACTTACTCTCGAATGGTTCAGAACCACAAAAAAATATGTAAATTCTATACATGTAAGACATACAAACCCATACACGTACACACGCGTGTGCGCGCGTGCGTGCGCTCGAGTGCGTGGGGACGGTGGGGGGACCACGTGTGGTGGAACAGTAGTGACTGAGGAACGAGCCGGAGTCCTGCTTCTCTGAACAGAGTGCTG